>NC_056741.1:1893317747-1893500247 GCF_019279795.1 Protopterus annectens | reverse complement strand
TAGCATGGGCCGCCCCTGCCATTAAGTACTAATTCAGAGCAAACCTGGGCTTTGCCATGGAGGTTCTTGAAGTAACTGAAGAAGGACCTGTAGTTTCCCTTTGTTTTGGAGCTAGTTTAAACTCATAACTAGTTTGCAGATTTTTACTAGTGATCTAATTTACTTGTTGAGGCTGAGGAGGGAGTTTTTACCAATTTGGAATTTGTTCCTCTTTACCCTTGGAAACCAGTTTCTTTCTTTTGTTGTAAAGCCTGCTGATAGAGGATATCCACTAGACAAGTTTGTGTTTCATTGAGAGCACATTTTAGTCCTGCTGGGTATGGCTGAGTCCGTGCAGTTGTACAGGTGCTTATATACTGCACTGGCGTACTGTTCAGCATAGTTGTCTGCATCCTCCGAGGGGGATGTTGGTGTGAAGATATTGATACCCTCCCTTAGGAGGTTGTAGTCAGCTTTTGAAAAGTTATTTAGCCTGGGATAGAAACTTTGAATGAGACAGACCAATGATCTGATCTCACTACTCAACCCATGTTGGTGAGAACCAAGTCCAGAATGTTATCTCCCCTTATGGGGGATGAGTCGAGTTGGTCTAGTGCAGTAGTGTCCAACCCACAGCCCACGGGCCGCATGCAGCCCTCAGAGCTCTTCCATGCGGCCCGCGACCCTTAAGTTCAAATTTTAACTTTTTCCCGTTTTTTTTCACACCTGCGTCCTTTAGCTGGTGTGCGCATGCGCCCAAAGCACCCTTCCATTCATTTTTCATGCCGATAGAGGATTACTTGTGCATTCGCGGCAAAGAAGAGCTGAAGGAGGAAGATTTGACTATCGCGCCGAAGAAAGAGGTGAGAGAGAGGGATTTTTCATTTAATTAAAGTGTGTACAGTACACCACCTCCTGACTGCATTAACAGGTAAGCTAAGTATAGAATCTATAAATAGTGCTTTATGTTATTCCAGGTATAGTAAACTTATCTGTACTGTTTATTACAGAAACGTTTGTCACAATAAAGTTTGTATTGATCTAGCTGGAGGAAAAAGGTTCCTCATTTGTGTCTTGCTTAATGGTAAATTAATAGATTGCTGACAAGAAATCATTTTTTTAAGAAAGTAAAGGTTACTGTAGTTCTAAACTGCAAGGCTGACAAAACTAGAGAGCTATGATGAATGAAATGAAGAATAAGCAGAGGACTGTGAAATAACACTGCACACTGTTTTAAACTAATAGCAGCGTAGTCCATGACTGTGAAATAACACTGCACACTGTTTTAAACTAATAGCAGTGTAGTCCGTGACTGTGAAATAACACTGCACACTGTTTTAAACTAATAGCAGCGTAGTCCGTGACTGTGAAATAACACTGCACACTGTTTTAAACTAATAGCAGCATAGTCCGTGACTGTGAAATAACACTGCACACTGTTTTAAACTAATAGCAGCGTAGTCCGTGACTGTGAAATAACACTGCACACTGTTTTAAACTAATAGCAGCATAGTCCGTGACTGTAAAATAACACTGCACACTGTTTTAAACTAATAGCAGCGTAGTCCGTGACTGTGAAATAACACTGCACACTGTTTTAAACTAATAGCAGCGTAGTCCATGACTGTGAAATAACACTGCACACTGTTTTAAACTAATAGCAGCGTAGTCCGTGACTGTGAAATAACACTGCACACTGTTTTAAACTAATAGCAGCATAGTCCGTGACTGTGAAATAACACTGCACACTGCTTTAAACTAATAGCAGCGTAGTCCGTGACTGTGAAATAACACTGCACACTGTTTTAAACTAATAGCAGTGTAGTCCGTGACTGTGAAATAACACTGCACACTGTTTAAACTAATAGCAGTGTAGTCCGTGACTGTGAAATAACACTGCACACTGTTTTAAACTAATAGCAGCATAGTCCATATTTGTTTCATACCTAGAACACACCCACAAAATTTATCAGGGCAGGACCCAAGTTTTTTTTCCTCTCTAACACAGGTATTCAAAAAAACTACTAGTAATTATGGACATAAAGAGAATGCTAAAGAGGAAGGTAGATGACCTTTACATTTTCTTTAGTACTGGTAATTATAACCATGGCTTGCATCCGTTTCTATATATATATATATATATATATATATATATATATATATATATATATATATATATATATATATATATATATATATATATTCTGTTAGGAAGAGCAGCATCTGTTTAAAACTGCCAGCTGTTCACTTCTTCTAGTGGTGGCCATATTTTCACCAACAGGCATTTAAACTGGTTCTGTCTAAGGGTAAAGAGTGGCATTTCTGGTGCCAAACTTGATTTTGCCATTTAATCTTTAATTCTAATTTGTTTATTTTGTATTTATTTTGAGTCTGCATGTCCCTCAAGGACATTAATGACTGCAGTTATCAGTTGAGTTTTGCCAGATAGCAAGACATATGGATTTGGTTTGTTGCAGTCTGTTTTCCAGTATCTTCATTATGTCTTCCAGGCCCCAGCATCTTCTAGTCCACCGCAGACAAACTATATGTGGCCATGGATAGTGCAAAATTTTCAAGGAAGTTGCAAGAGAAAACAAAATAACAGAAAGACAAGTGCAGATGACCACTGTCTCACACATCTGCTATATTCTTCAGAATATAGTGGAATACTGGTGACTTAAGGAGTACTGGGGTATGTGGTGAATATTTCAGTGATGTTTACTGGAAAGGGAGAGCATATATTATGTGGAAGTAATTCCAACCCTTATACTATTATATGGTTGGACTGGGTAGACACACCAAAACTCTGCATGAACTTCATCACAACTGATGCTGTCCAAAAGAACAAATGGAGCAATTTTCGCATGCCCATTTTATTAAGCTGTAACTAAATAGATGTCACTGTTGATATAGTCAGTTATTTCTTAAGTTATGTGACACCATCCAATAGGGAGAGCTATAGTAAAACTTTGCTGTGTAGTCATAGATGAGCATGACAAAATACAATCCACAGAGACAACCACCATGACTGTCTTTATATGTCACTTACAACTGAAGAGAGGTGTTTTCTTAGAAATTATTGAAGAGAGTTCAGGCTGATGGACAGAGTTAGCTTGGGTGTGGGGTGGGACCAGTAGAAGATAAATAGGTATGTCATGGTGGCCACCAAACTCCTGTGCAATGGTTTTATAATGCTATAATTGTGTTCATAGGTTCATAGGTGATTAGTAGGCTAATGGCACAAAAGCCTTTAAAACCCTAGCGAATAATACCCAGGATATGACAGTATTATATCTTAATTCCACAGATATGGGATGGGGTAGTATAAGGGAAGTGGGTCTTTGGGTTTCAAGCCTTGAGTCATTTTTACAGACTACCTCTGTCCATAAGGGACAGGGGCAGTACCCCAGGAGTTAATTTACAGTTCCCAGTCCATTTATGCACAGTACTTTTTTAACGAATGTCAGAGCACTTCTGTTGGATTGTTTTACTACAGTTCTTCAGTTGAAGAACTTGGCAAAATGTTTCTTTGTCTACTTTTATATTTGTCATCTTTTTCCACTTGCACCACTATAACATGAAAGTCACCAGTGAGGAGCTGCCTATTGTGGTTACTTAGCAACTATCTGGTGTAGCTTTTGCAGGCTGTACATGGAAGTGCATACATGTGGCAAGACTGATAGGATGTAAGGCCTTCTATATCACAGAATTTGTCAAAGGAAGTTAAATATTTGTGAATAAATACTGAAGGAATTATGTGATTTTGTGGTGCACATTGATAAATTGATAAAAAAAATAATAATAATTTGCCTTGCAGATCACTGGTACAAAATAAATGTTCATTGTTTACAAAATAGTATTTGTCATTTCTCAGTACACTCACCCATTATCACTGCTTGTAATTTAGTTATATTCATGCAAGTAATGGTCTAGGACAGGTTGTTTGTATTTTTTTAATCATTGTTATATGGAAATTGCTCATTGCTAGGTTTTGTTCATTCAGCCCTGGGTTTGCATTGTATCACTCATTTTGCCCTTTAGCCACAGGTAACTCCTTTTTATATATGCACAAGCACCCATTTGCCTTCAGGCTTCCTACTGAAACATTACTCACATGTTCCCCAGGTGCCCTCTTTGTCACCATGATTTTTCCTCTTAGGGTCTATATCACATATACTGTAACTATACTATTGTGCTGGAGAAAGGAAAAGAGTCATGTAGTTAGTATAACTGTCAGCATGCTGCTCAAGAAATCTTAAAGAGAATTTTAGGAATATATTCATATAGGGCTATAGGCTTTACTTGATTTTTGAATATTTTGATAATTATGTATATGCATTAATCATGTTTGTGCTAATCGGTACTATCTTTTTCCCTTTGTATGTTAGTCTTTTGCTTGTGTTTATTTTGATCTCCCGATGTGAATGTTCAACTCATTTGTTGTACATACAGTGTGACAGGATACTGCAATTCCTAAGTCATTTTGGAGCATTACTGAGTTACTCATGTGTCCCTTCATCCAGAATAAACACAATTTTACAGAGCAGATTATGAGCAACCTGCAGAGTTAATGAGCTTTTCCCATCTGTGAGAATCGTAACTGTGAGATGGCAAACGTCAGTGTGGTGTCTTCCACACTAGTTGTTGTACAATGACTTTTTTGTAAAGATCTTAGCAAAGAAAAACAGTACTGTATCTGTGATGTATTGTGGATGCCTTGGGATCAGTAGTTTTGACTGCATGATAGATACATATATAGCAGTTTTGAGGGTTGTAAATTAATATCTTAAATGTTTTAAAAAATCTAGTTGACCATGCAATATGTGTTTATCTTGGATACTATACTATGGGATAATCCTGATCAACTGCAGTGTAACAGAATGGTATTACAGAAACTTCTCATTCAAAAAACAATGCTAATGAGAATAGCTGTGATCCATACCACTGTCTAATAGCTTTGCTGAATGCATTATGATTACAGCATTTCATTATTGCTTGAGCTTTGATGGGTCCACACCTACGTCGTCCTAGTGAGAATGTAATACATCTGGTGATTGTGGATTTTGAGTTTGGAACAACCTTGAAAATGTTTTTTGAATGCTGTGTACAGACTCCATCTGCTCTGAAAAATGACATTGCTACTAAATTCATTTGTAGAACAGAATAAGAATCTCAACCCCCTGATTTTGTTCTATTCTGTAAGAAAAAGGTCACATTTAACATGCACATTTCCCTTCCCTGTAATCTTTCTTATCTATGATAGAATACAAAACAGCTGTTTCTTATTATGCCTTTGCCAGTACACAGGTGACAAATATTTTTGGCAGAGATGATCAGATGTCAATGTTCAAATATCACTTTTTGACCCTGTGGTTTTCTGTTACAGTTAAACCATACCATCTTTACTGTTCACCCTGCATCTCCTTCACTGTATTCTTTTTCAGATGAAGTACAATATTGTTAGTCATAAAATCACTGAACAGCCTCTGTGGCTATTTAACTGCTGTAACAAAGTATTAAAGCACAGATGGAAGTTGCTTTTAAACTTCAACAACTACAGTTTATAAGGCTGACACTGCGACTAGGTTAGTAAATCACTGTGTGTTTCCATGTAACCTTGATTACTTCAGTCTGTATGTATGGTTGCTTGAACAGTGTAGCTGGCTGAAGCCACAACTGCAATCTCCTAGGCATAGTAAGATTAAAATTTCCTGTAATATTTCTGTAGGTTAGGTATTGCACTTGTTTGTAGCAGTGCAGTGACCTAAGTCTTTCCTCTGATCTTGGCTGTTGCCACACTATACACTACTCTACTGTTTTGTGATAAAACCTCGACTTTCACTTTCCCCCAGCAGGCTTGTCAGTTGTAAATGGTTGCCTTTACATACTGTGTCACTTCTATCTATAACCCAGGCTGAGAAGTATCTGCAATAAATTTGAATGGCTACTTGCTCTGTCAGTGGCAAAACATGTGTGCGAAATTGCTTACGTCTGACATACTTACTTTTCCCTTTTCATCTGTTTTTCTTTTTTTACCAGGTGCTTCCCCCCACTGCCTACCTGCTGTTAAGCCTCCTCCCATCAGAATTCAGGCCATTCATTCTGTAGCAGTGGGGCAACTTTCCCTCAGATTCTCTATGGCTGGAGCTGTCCAGCGGGACTTTCATCCAGGCAGCATTTGGGGGGTTTGTGCTGTTGACAGCACTTTGACCATGAAAGTGTTTTTTGCATTAATGGCCATAGTCAGTCCTCTTGGCTGGTGACATTAACAGTTGAATCACTGTAGGTACCACCAATATCCATCTAACAGCATGCAATGTGCTCCACCTAGCACCATCTTCAATCTAGGTCTAGGTAGGACTACCATCACCAGCTTAAGTGGCCATGTCCACCCCTGCCCTTGCACCAGTCCCCAGCTATTGACTCAACCCAAGACCTCCAACAGGGATTTCATCAGGGAGTGGTGATGTAAAATTAGCCTGGACTCCACCTCCTATCCCCACAAGATGGGCATTTCCATCTGTTCTCTGCAACACTATTAAGTACCAGAGCCACTAGCTGAACTCATGTGATCTGGGTCACACTCGTGACTTTATCCCTCTATGCCACATTCAGACCAGCCTGACCAGACAGCAGTGCAAAAGCAAGAAATATTGCCAGTGCCATATTTCAGGGACAGATTCCAAAGCTAGAAATAGGTTCATAGGTTCATAGGTTTATACTAGGCTATCTGCCCTAAGGCATTTATAAGCCTAGCCCAAATTTTTGTGGCTTACGCCACCCCTTATATGAAAAAATACTGTGCCCATTAGTTTGTTGTGCCTCTGTCCAGCAGTGACACAGAGATGATTCTGCAAACCTACGATCTCCCATCCACAGGTCTAGATTTCTCTTGAACAGAGTCAGCGAGGTGCTCTGCCTCACATGGACCGGGATTTTATTCCACAGCATAGGGAGTCTCTGAGTGATAAATCTATCCCTCCAGCACGTCCTATTTATATTCGTAAGGTTTAAGTCGCTTGCTCTAGTGGTTTTGGTGGATTTGGATTTTTGAGGTGGAGCATGTCCATTAATTCCGGGTTGGACATGGCCTTGTATGTCAGGCACATGTCACCTCTGAGCAGACGGTATGCGACTGAATAGAGCTGGAGTTTCTTCAATCTGGCAGCATATGACAGATTTTGGAGTCCCTTTATCCTTTTGGTGAGGAACTTTTGGGTCTCCCCAATTGCTGCAGATGTCGGGTGAGATACATCCCGAATGAGGCATTGTACTCGATCATTGGTCTGATAAGTGAAGAGTACAGGGAACAATGACCTCACTAGATCTGGATGTGAATCCTTCATGATCAGGTGGGCAATGTAGAAGGTCTTTCTAACCACTTTAGCAACGTGAGTGTCAAAAGAAAGGCCACTGTCAACCTGGGTCCCCAGGTCCCTGATAACCTCTTCTGTGCTTAGTGGATTGCCACCTATATGGTAGCTTGGGGTTACCTTGTTTTTCCCGAAGGGTATGACTATACATTTTTGGCGCTTAACTTCAGGCCATGGCTCTGGCACCAGCTATCTGTTTCCGTGAGTCCCTTCTGAAGGATATCCGTGTCCGATGCACTTTCCACTATGGCGCCCAGTTTGCAGTCGCCTGCAAACTTTGTCAGCCAAAGTCCTCCCTGTTGGCCTGTACTTCTGAGAAGTAGATGCCAAACAATAGGGGCCAAGGACCGAGCCCTGTGGGACACCACTTGTGACCGGCTTGGAGTCTGACATAGCGCCAGCAACTCTAACCCTGTGGGTTCTGTCCTTAAGCCAGTTTGAACCCATCTTGTGACATATGGGTTTACATTTAAGCTGGTAAGTTTTTCTACAATACCCGAGTGGGGTATTGTGTCGCCTTTGCAAGGTCAAGGTAGGCTGTATGGACTGCCTTTCCCTCATCAATGGCCTTGGTGACTGTTTCAAGAAGTCGACCAAGTCCAAAAGGCATGATCTTCCCTTGACAAAGCCAAACTGGGTCGGGTCCAATGTCTGCAAGTCCCCTATATCTTTGTTTATGAGCTCCATTATGATCCTCTCCATAGCTTTGCAGACTAGACTTGTTGCTTATGGGGCGGTAATTACCAGGGTCTGTAGAGGCGCCGCTTTGTGGAGTGGGACCACAGTTGCCGCACCCACTCCTTGGGCACGATCCTGTGGTAAGGCTGAGATTAAACAGCTGCCTTATGTGCGGTTTAATTCCTCATTTAGCTCATGTAGCACACAGCCAGGGACACCATCCGGTCCCATTGATGCTGTGTTTTTAGCTTTAGAGAGAGCAGCTTTCACCTGTGCATTTGAGATGTCCGGGAGGCTACACTCGGCTGGCATAGTTATCTCTCCTTTAGGGGAGAGGGTGAAGTTTGCACTGAACCTGTCTGCCAGTATGTTGGCAATGTCTGTGGGTTCAGTGATTTTTGTATCATTTTGGACTAATTCTGAGCATATCTGGGAGTTTCCACCCAGGTTCCTAACATAGCTGAAAAAGGCCTTATGATTGTCCTTTGAATCCATGGCAATTTTTCTCTCAAAATTGGCCTTAGTTGATTTTATGAGTGCTCATATTTTTTACTAATAATGATCAGGGGTGACTTCCCTTTATGGATTTTGTTCTATCATGTAATAGCTTTCTCCTCTTATTGTAAAGTTTGTTAATGGCTGGGGTCCACCAGACTGGACGTTTGCCCTTTGTGGAAAGAGTCTTTGTTTTATTTGGGATTGCCTGATCCATGCAGTCCTGGAGGTGTTCATAGAAGGCACTTGTAAGGGCTTCCGCAGCTTGGGTTGTGGTTTCCACTGGCTCAGGGGCCTTGAAGGATACCACACCAGTCTTGAGTAGTGTGAAGTTTGCTTTACAGAAGTTCTTCACTATGGTCTTTTTGTTTGGGGTGGGGGCGGGATGTGGATTTCCAGTGAGATTAGTTTATGATCAGATCTCACCAATGAGGGATATACTTCCGGTGTGGAGCATTTTGTTCCCATGTTGGTGACAATGAGATCTAGTATATTTTCTCCTCTCGTGGGAACAGTGACTAGCTGTTCCATGGCATTTGAATTTATGAACTCCAGGAACCGTTGGACTAGAAAGTTAGGGCTTGAGTAATGTTCCCAGTCTATATTTGGGTAGTTGAAGTCACCCAATATGATGGTGTTTGGAGATACATTTATACCCTCCAGTGTCTTCAGGAAGGCTGTGTGGGGTTCCTGAGTTTGAGAGGGTGGCCTGTAGCATGCTACAATTTGTAGAGCAGTTTTGCCTATGGTTAGTTGCACCTGGATGGTTTCCTGCGTTGCCACCAACCTGGAGGTGTGGGTATCCTTTATGAATATGGATACACCCCCTCCTTTTGTGGTGTGGTCTGGGTTTTGGGGCCGGAACGCATGATATGAGGTAAAACCTAATAGTGCCAGGGTGCTCTCAAGAGCCTTGAACCAGGTTTCAGTTACAGCACAGACATCGATGTTCTCCATACTGAGAAGGGCCTCGAGTGCGTGCATTTTGAGATTTAGACTTCTGGCATTGAGCAGCATTACCCTCAGTTTCTTCCCATTTTTGTTTTCTAGGGTGGTAGGTTTAGAATTTGAGCCTTGCCTAAAAAAGGTACTATGAGGGTAGCAAGAGCCTTAGCCAATATCCGGAATCCCAGGGGTGACAGGTGCAAGCCGTTCCTTGCGAAGCAGCGTGGCTTGTCAAGCATGTCATCCCAGGCAGACACTGGATCCCCTTTGAATGACACCAGACATTAAGCCAATTGTTAAAGCTGATCATCTTGTCTCTATATTGTGGCATCATTCTTGGTGAAGGAAGGATACTGCTCAGGGTTAGGGTCATACCTGCCTGGGCTACATAATCAGAGAGCTCCTCTATGTCTCTTTTCATGTAGTTCAGGGAGGTACGTCTCAGGTCGTTCACACCAGCATGGACAATGACTGTGTCATATTTGTACTTGCCGTGGAGTGACCCGAGTGCTTGTGTTATGTGGCGGATTCTAGCGCCCGGCAGCTTACTGTGACCCTCTCCTTGTTCAGCCTGGTGAGTGGGACGTCAGTGTGTCTGACTATGGAGTCACCTATGACAAGTAAGTTGGGTGTTGTATTTGGCCTTAAGGGCTGTGACTGCTTTGCACACTGCTTTTGTGGTTTATGTGTTGCTTGTGGGGTGTCTTGAGGTAGCAGTTGTTTGGGTGTCTGCTTTGGAGGCCTCTGCTGTTTAGGTAAATTTTTACTCAGAGCCTCCGAGTATGTCTTTGTGTGTTTATGTGTTTGAATCAGTGGAGTGGTAGCATTATGTGAGGCTGGTTTTGTGGTGTGTGTAGTTGCCTTCTCCTCCTGTCTGGTCTTGCCAGTCCTGAGTTGAGAGAGCTCAGCCTCCAGTTTGGCTAAATAGCTGCATCTCTCGCAAGTATTTGTGTTATGTGGGAGCCTTTCCAAAGGGGTGCTCAGTTTGAGAATACCACTGATGAACCTTCTTTCATCTTCAGACCAGCCTGACCAGACCGCAGTGCAAAAGCAAGAAATATTGCCAGTGCCATATTTCAGGGACAGATTCCAAAGCTAGAAATGTGCCTTTCCAAAGGGGTGCTCAGTTTGAGAATACCACTGATGAACCTTCTTTCACCTTCAGACCAGCCTGACCAGACAGCAGTGCAAAAGCAAGAAATATTGCCAGTGCCATATTTCAGGGACAGATTCCAAAGCTAGAAATGTGCCTTTCCAAAGGGGTGCTCAGTTTGAGAATACCACTGATGAACCTTCTTTCATCTTCAGACCAGCCTGACCATATGTAGCATGTCTTGAATAATTTCAGGGACAGATTCCAAAGCTAAAAACAGAAGAATACATGAGCGCTTTGGACAACATATGGACATTAAGGACATGATGGAAGACATGGACGTCTTTAAGAAACCAGCAAAATCACAGGTATGATCTCATACAAATTGAAAGGTTCGTACCTGTTAATTTTTTTTTTTTTACAAATAAACTTTGATGTTAAACTAAAATGTTAGAGTTAACTGTTATTTTAAGAATTAGAATGAGATATTGAATTTTAGGGCAAATATTATGCATTTATTACATTTATTCATTGTTCAAATTCACCTACAATACAGCAGCCCCAAGACAATTTCTGTTGACTCAATGCGGCCCCTGCAAGTGAAAAGGTTGGACACCCCTGGTCTAGTGTGTTAGAATTGATGAAGTCAAGGAATTGTTGGGTGAGTGCATTAGTGCAGGAATAGTTCACCCATTCTATGGTGGGGTAGTTGAAGTCACCAGGTATATATTATGATATCAAATGTTGAAATTATTGACAACCAAAATGTTGACACAAAAACATCTAACAACAACATAACCAAAATGCTAAAATGCTGAAAATCAAAATATGAAGTGTCATAGTTGGCCAACATTGCATCCTGGCTGCCGCTGAACAATAAAACAAAATTAAAAAACCCTATACCTCACCTTCACTAAATGTAGTGAAAAACAAAGTAAATAAGCACTTGTCACATATAGAAGGAAGTAAACTAGTCATAAATTTGTCAAAATTAACTCGTACATGTATTTGGTGTTCGTGCGTGTATTTCATGCGTTCCATTATACACTTAACAGTACTACGATTTTAAAAGCATGGCTATTGCATGACAATATATATATATATATGTATATATATATATATATATATATATATATATATATATATATATATATATATATATATA
Organism: Protopterus annectens; assembly: GCF_019279795.1. Lineage (NCBI taxonomy): Eukaryota > Metazoa > Chordata > Ceratodontiformes > Protopteridae > Protopterus > Protopterus annectens. The sequence continues at coordinate 1,893,488,519 of NC_056741.1, read as the reverse complement.
TATATATATATATATATATATATATATATATAGCAAGGCTATACTCTACCTTATATTACAGTTCCACAACAGTTACGGACCGCTAAATTACAAACTTTTATTCAAATTATAGCATATGTTGAGTTTATTCAATATAAAATCAACAACATTTACATTCATTATGTCTAAATAACACTTGAAATTTACCATGTTGTTTTAAATAACTTGAAATCGTGCTTTACAACTAGTACGCAATGCCGCACTTACGTACCACATCACTAAAGAGAGTTTGGCCAAATATAGCAATTCGGTATTTTGATTTTCAACATTTTAACATTTTGATTATGTTGCTGTTTGATGTTTTTGTGTTGGCATTTTAGTTGTTGATAATTTCAGTATTTGATATTGTAATATAGACCCAAAGTCATCAGGGTTCGGGGTGTTAGGGGCTACCTTGATAGAGTCAAGTAGGTCCAGGTAGGAGGAGTGAGTGTCCTGAGTCATGGAGGGTAGTCTATAGCTGGCTATAACTTGGATGGGTGTCTTGCCAACTGTCAGCTGCACCTGGAGTAATTCCAGTGCATCATGCTGACAAACCAGTCTGGAGGTGTGCCTGTCCTTAATGAAGATAGAGACTCCACCACCTTTAGTCTTTCCAACCTTGTATTGGGGTCAGAAAGTGTGGAATGAGGTATAGCCTGGTAAGGAATAAGTGCTCTCTGCAGCCCTGAACCAAGTTTCCATGACCACACAGACATCAGCATCTTCAAGTATGAGGAGAGCCTCCAGTGAGTGCATTTGCAGGTTAAGGTTCCTAGCGTTAAGCGTTACCTTCAGTTTGCTTTTTGACAGATCTTTTATGTTGGAAGATTTTTCTTTGGGACATAGCCTAAAAAGGCACAATGGAGAGGCAAAAGTCTTGGCCAAGATCTGGAACCCCAGGGGTTGATTCTGTCATCCCAGGCAGACAGATACTGTATTCCCTTGGAAAGATACCAGAAACTAAGCCAATTGTTGAAGTCAATTATTTTTTGTTGGTATTGTGGTATCATTCTTGTTGAAGGTAGGATGCTGCTTAGGGCTAGGGTCATACTTGCCTGGATTACATAGTCTGAGAGCTCCATTATGTCTCTCTTCATATAGTCCAGGGAGGTATGTCTCAAGTCATTCACACCAACATGGACAATGACAGAGCCATACTTGTACCTGTTGTGGAGAGACTTAAGTGCTTGCGTGATGTGGTGGATTTTGACACCTGAGAGAAAGCTGACTATGACCTTCTCCTTGTTGAGCCTGGTGAGGGGGACATCAGTGTGCCTCACTACTAAGTCGCTAATGACTAGTATGTTTGCTTTATTGTTATGCCTTATGGGCTGCGTTGGATTATTGTTATGCCTAATGGGCTGTGTTTGTGAGACACTGGTGTGTTGCCTATTGTGTATGATGTGATTGGTATTGTGTGTAGAATGTTTTTGAGTGTTTTTTTGGGTCTCTGTTGTTTAGGTAACTTTTTATTGAGGACCCCTACATAGGTGGGTGTGTGTTGTGCTTGGCTCTGTGATGTGGGTGGTGTGGTGTTTGTGCTGACAATCTCCTCTTTGTCAGGAGTACTGACTGTGGCATGAGAGAGCATGGATTACAGCTTACTGATGTAGATGCATTTCTCGCAATTAGAAGAATTACGTGCTAGGAGAAGAGGACTATCCATGAACATGAGGCAGTTGCTACACTGTCTCAGTATGCCCGAGTCGACCAGTCTGGCAGGAGAAACTGAGCGGAATCATCCAGATGTTGTGTTCTGAATACTTCGCGGACTTATGGAGAACAGGATTTGATAAGCGGTTGCCCACAAGAGTGGAGACCACAAAAACCCTAAATGTAAAATAACTGGCCTGAAGCACAAGTGCTAAAACCAATACTGAGATGCTTAGAACAGCTGACAGATTTAATCAGGCTACTAACAAGTAGTAATAAATGCAGAATAAAAACTCTTGAACACTCAAGAGCACACAGAACAGCAAAATAAGGTATTACAGTAGGTGGGACACAGTTACGATCAGCTGAATAAAATATATACATATATATATATATATATATATATATATATATATATTCTTTTTTTTTTTTTGTTTTGTTAAATGGAGAGGGAGGAAACAGAGCAAGATTAAGAGACTACGGGGGTTGTCCTTCCCAAATGCTCTCTCTGTACTCAGGATATAGAGCTGATGAGATGGGACTGGTAGGAGTGTCTAAAATTAAAGAAGCAAGGTGGTAGACCTTCCAGATGATCTCACTGTACTCAGTTGAGTCAGCAAATGAGATGGGACCCAGGAGGAGTGTCCGAACACAAAATTACAGCAGGCAATTCCAAAGCCACCAAGTTTAAGACTACAACAACACTGGGGAGGGTAGGAAACAATCTGCAGGGAGAGAAGGACCACAATATTCAATTAATATTCAGTGAAACAAATAAATAAAATGCAGTACAGTTATGTTAAATATCACGTGCAAAAAAGTATACTTAAAAAAATCACCTTGACTGTCCAGATGATTGCAGATCACTGTCAGCCAGCCCATATGGTGATAGCTCAGTACTGTGCTGACTGTGGGAAAGAGACAGATGCTCATCCATGTGGGGTAGAATGACACCAAGGAACTGCTGCAGTGTTCACAAGGTCAAAGTCTGTTGTATACCCAACATGTCCCAAGTTGGTCTCTGAAAGGTCCCTGTGGTAAGTACAGTGAGGGCTGCACAGACCTTGGTATCTACAGGAACAGGAAATCCACATGCTCTCCCAGTTCTACTTTGTGGCTATACAAGTTCATCAAAGCCCTGACAATATCCCTGCCCACACAAAAGCAATCAAGAACCTTCTGTTCCTCAAAATTGCAAAGAATTAGGCAAGCTGGTAACACCTCTGCCTTGGGTGATATTGGGGAGTAAATTAATGTAACCACACCTTCCTTAATAAATCAGACTGAGATTTTTTTCTGGTTTTACAGAGTAAAATGTATTACACAACATGTGCAGGGGAGGTAAGATTTGGGGTTGATCTCTGCTGACAAAACCCCTGATTTGTATTATTCCTACTTAATTTCCATTGCCTAAATACTTGCTGCTATTTTATCTATAATTCATATACATGGTTTCCCCCCCCCCACACACACACACACTCACACTGAAAAGAGTGCCACCTCAATGACTTGGTTAGGTCCACTTAACTAGTGCATTCCCAACCCTGCAAAAAATCACGTAGCTCGCATATCTGAACACTATGTCAGGTTTGACCATTTTTTTATGTGGGCAAAACTGAATGCAGGCTAAAGGAGAGAATTTATGAACATGAGTATAATATGAAGAAAGAAAAGGTGACCAATGCCCTGGCGAAGCATGTGCAGCAAGACCCAGGCCATAGTTTCAAATATATGACAATTGATGGAGTAAGGATGGGAAAAAGAGGGGCCCTTGGAATCTCTATTAAGGAAAAAAGGAGCTTATGTAGCAGATAAAATTAAATGCCTGTAACTGGCCTGGACTAAATGACTATCATTTATTGTTTAAGAATTAAGGCATTGGCAAGATAGGCTTATAATATAATAGTATGGCGTGTTTTAATAAAAGATTTAGTGTTGTCCAATTTAGTTTAAAATTTGGTTTTATGAATTTTTATAGTCTAGTTATTTTAATCTTATTTTAATTCAATTTATTTAACGTATTTTTAAACTTTGCTGTTATGTATTTAGTTAAATGTTTGAAAGTTTTTATAAAGGTTTAAAGTGGAATAGGGTGTGTTTTTTAAAAAGGGGAAGGGACGGGTGATGTCATTATGGAACTCCGTGTTTGGTTTGTTCATGAAAAAAGATAAAACCGGCATATTTAAATGTTTTTTTATCTGATGAAGTTCACAATGGATATTAAAGTGGACAAAAGTGTTAATCTTTTAGTCTTGCATTAAATAAAAGGTTTAAAATGGGCTGGAACAGCACTTTTTTTCTCGGATGTAACACAGTGTGGATTATTTGGTTTGTCTTGTCATTGCTTTTTTATTTTTTTTTTCATCATACTTAATCAGCCATAAGTCCTCAACATTTTCCTTGATCTATGAGAAGTATATCTCAAAAAGGAGTGGTCCAAGGACAAAGCTCTGGGGTACTCTGCTAGTGACAGATCTCTTGGTGGTACTCTGCCAGTGACAGATCCCTTGGTGAAAGTAAATCCACACTCCATAATTTCTTGGATTCAGTTTGTCAGACAGTTTGCTATCCAATGAGTTACATACAGATTTACATTCAGCTGGATGAGTTTATTAACTATGCCTGAATGGAGGATGGTGCTGAATGCCTTTGCAAGGTCCAGATATGTGGTGTGAACAGTTTCTCGTTCATCAGTTTCTTTAGTGACCACCTTGAAGAAGTCAGCCAGGTTGTGTAGGCAGAATCTGCCTTCAACAAAACCAAGCTGGCTCAAGTTGATGTTTTGTAAGTTGTCTATGTCTTTGTTTATTAATTCTATAATTATCCTTTCTATGTCCTTGCAACATAAAGCTGGTCAGACATGCATCTGTAGTTGCTCAGACTGGTTGATGTCCAACCATTGTGAAGTGGGATGACTGCTACAGTCCTCCATTCATTTGAAGTCCTCCATTCATGACATGATTTTATGTCATGGTGAATTTACTTTGAGAAGGAAAGTGTTCTGGATATTTACAAATTGCTTTTAAATCTCAAGTTATACCACAAAATAGTCACTGGAGACCCACACTAATGGGTCTGAAGTTTGTCATTATACTCTAAAAATATTCAAATCAACCAAGCTCTATGGAGTACAGGGATAAAGCTGTTATTATGACAAAATCTTATGTAAAGGGAAAAGGCAGGTGGTTCATCCTTCTGCCAGGTACCTACACAGGAGTATAGTGGTGAACTTGGCAGCATATGGGTCAAACTGACACCATACTGCAGGGTGTATAGATGTGTAGATACACTTGTACACCCCCTCTTCCAGACAACAGTTTGGTATCATTGTCATCACAGCCAATGGTGCTAGGTCGTAGTGCTAGTCTGATTAGGGAACTATCTTACATGAATACTCCTGCCTTTTAATATGAGCATAAACAGAACTGCTAACAAGACTTGAATTATCCAAAAAGACGCTGCTCCCAATAACAATAAAGGCTGTCCTCCGTAATAATCCTTGTAACTTGTATGTATAATCAGTCCACAAGCCAAAACGAATTTCAGTAAACTCACACCTTATTTATTAACATTTAAAATAGTAGAAACAAAAACGGATTCTTGACTTGAATTAGCGCAAGAAATTAAAATGCATTGCCATTCATTCATGCTTTAAACACTAATGCAATCATCTTCTAATATAGAATTGGAACTTGGATGGTATCTTTTGTAAGGCTGTAGATTTATTAACACTTTTTTTCTCTTAACAGAATTTCTGCACTTCTTCAAGCAGGGCTAGAATGTGTAACATATGTTTCAGTTTAATTAAGTGATTTAATGTCTTACATTAACTACCAGTAACATTCGTTTTGCATTTTCTTTCAAAGGGATTTAAAATCACTAATAACATATTACCAAACTTGTGCAGAAAAAATGAATGCAAATTTGTAATATTTATAACCTTAGAAAATATTTTTTGTAAAATTTACACACATACGCATGTACAAAGCAGCTTGGCTATAATCACAATATACTATTTTAAAAATATACATTATCTACCTCCTTTTCTTTGAATAACAGTTTCATACATCTGCCTACAAAATTTCAGTATTGAAATTTTCTATTAAATTTAAGTCAGCATATTTCTTGTGAGCTGCCACATAAATACATTAAGAACTTTTTTCTTTTCACATAACCTTTAAATAAGATGTCTCTTTAATTCAAGTACTTATATGTTGTGCCGTATTTATACTGATCAAGCATGAGATTAGTTACTGCACACACTTTAAATGTCACTTTCATTATTTGTTTTTCACACAGAAAAACATAAAATTAGCTTCATGGCAGTGAGGAAAAATGTATAAATAATCATGTTTTGCAAAGTATGTCAGCTGAAACTCTCCAAACTGTGAACTACGCAGATAGCCAATTTATTACATATTCTGGACATGTTTAGATTTTATTTTGCTTTGGAGAAAGAAAGGAAATACATATGGGCACTATTTTTTCTTTGTTTTGGCATTGGTATGCAAAGCACTAAGTACCATAAACATTTTTTTAAGTCAGGTAGTTTTGTAAATATTGAAGCTAGCAGTCAAGGACTTAAAACATATGTTGTCTGTTAATAATAATCTAACTCACTAGTCTCAGATTTAACGTACTATACTGACAGCTGCAACAGAGAAACAAGCAGACATAGTCTTGCTTTTTAAATTACTAAACACACACAGGTTATTTTATTGAAATTTCATTTAATTGCACACCTGAAATATTTCTGACTCCTTAACATTTAATTTAATGAGCTTTAAATATAATTCATTTGACACTAACAATGTAACAGCAATAGCTAAGAAACACTTTCACATCCATTGTCTAAATGTCTCCCTTCATTGTTCTTTAGGATAGAAAAAGAAATGGCCAAGAATAGAATCTCTGTTTAATGTCTCTATTATTACTTTTCATTGCCTTGCCAGCACAACGTCAAAATCATAAATTCTAAAACTCAGTTACAGGTTTAGGCATCACAGACAAATGAAATACAGTAATGTAGCTTTGATAATCCCAAGAATGCCACAAGAGCAACGGCAGCGTAACTCAAGCAAAATTTAATATAAGTTCAACAGGTACAATACTGCAGCAGACTGCTGCTATCCCCAATAAAATTAAATGAAAACAACGAAATTATGGGCATTTTGAAAAAGAACTGGTACTTGTTCACAACTGACAGAGACATTATCCAAAAAGTAGGAACATCTCCAGTTATCACATACAGGAGGGGTAAAAATTTAAAAAATATTCTAGAAGGTCGACTTAATAATACACATAGGACAGTGGGTATGTCACGATGCGAGATGTGTAACTATTGCAAATACATTGATATTGGCAATGAATTTGTGATCAGAGAAAGGAACTACACATTGAAAAACAGATTTAACTGTAATTCAAGAGATGTAGTTTACTTAGCCCAATGTCAATTATGCCCAGCTTTCTATGTGGGCAAAACTGACAGAAGACAATGCGATAGGATATATGATCATATATATGCAATTGATAAACACAAACAAGAGAACGCATTGGCAAAACACTGTATGGAACAACCAAATCACTCATTTAAGTTCAAAGCTATTGAGCAAATTCATGATCAAGAAAACAATATTCAAACTATGCTAAGGGGTGGTTCAAGTTCACTATTTTTAGAAAAGATTGGAACTGTTATGGCAATTACGTTTAGACTCATGCCGACCACCAGGATTGAATGAAGTCTACTCACTAACTTGTATATTAAAACTAAGAAATTGGTTACGGTAAGGTTAGAACTAACTTTTTGCCTTAATAGATGTGCATATTCACTTTTACAGTGACTAGAACATTAGTTGACGCCACAGTTAGTTGTTACACTATTGGGCATTTATGTTGCTCATTTGCACATTACTTTTTATGCTTGCCATTTCAAAGCATGTACCATTTAATGTAACATTGTTACTTTGCACGACAATAACACCACCCTATAAATATTTAGAGTAGACCCACAAATTGCACTAACAGCTGCATTACAAGCTTGATGGCACCTGTAGTATATATAAAGTGCCACTAGTAATGTAGCATGACATTTTGCTCTGTTTTAGGTGTGTTTTTGCACATTACAACATTTTTTTTGCATTTTTTTGCACATTACAGCACTTTTGTTTAGATCAAATAAATGTTTTTAGTGTTTTTAATGTTGGTGTAAACCTCTTATAAATCATATTTTAACTTTTTATAATTTGTATAATGTGGATGACACGGTCCTATGAACGACACCCATTGTTTTTTATTAAGTAGGTTAAAACCACTATACCATTCAAAGGTTAACGGAAGGAGTACATCTGTCACGTGACTGTTGAATTATATTTAAATCAGTTTAACCTAGGATGTGTCAGTATCTGAAGAAATCTGTTTACTATTACAGACGAAAAGCCCTTCATATCGCACCAGTTTGGTTTCGTTGCTTTCATTTAATTTTATTGTGGATAGCAGCAGTCTGCTGCAATATTGTACCTGCTGAACTTATATTAAATTTTGCTTGAGTTACGCTGCCGTTGCTCTTGTGGTGTTCTTGGTCTTTCAACAGTCTTTTTTTCGTTTTGGTGATTCATAGCTTTGATAATGTTAGATGGAGCTATGCAATTCTAATTGTTACTGCTACCCAACACCATTACCATGAACCTTCAGCAAAATTAAAGTTGCAAATATAAAACTGCAGTGTCAGTGGCTGAACAGATAGCACAATCATCGCTGATGCAGAAGACTGCAGGTTTTATTCCAACACCAGTTAGACCTATTGCTGACACTGCAGTGCAGCATGAGGAGGGTGGAGGTGATGCATTACTGAGTGTGTTGTCCTTCAGATGAAGAGTTCAGAGGTGATTATTAGGCTAATGACCCTAGGAGGCCTTTTTAAGCCTATCCATGCTTCCAAATGTATCTGACAAGTTTTGATACATTTGGGATAATTTAAGGAGAGAACATAGGCTTTTTTAAACATCTTTATTAAATTATCACTTAAGACGTAGGCAAACATACTTTAACAGAGAAAAACAAATCATTTTAACATTTTTCCATTTAACTACAACATACATATTTTCGTTGTTATTGTCATCAGTCCAGCATTACAAAAAATTGCTGAATTCCTGCCTTCTCTTAAACAATATTCCTATTCCTCCTCTGGAAATGTATTATACCTGTATTGTTACCACCGTTTCAATTACTTCTATATAATTTGCTTCCTCCCTTTTCTAAAGATCCTTCTTCCAGTTCTTTTATCTCATTTGTACTATCCAATACTCCAAATACAGTTGGTGTAGACTTAGATTTCCATTTTCTTGTAACTGCTTTTTTGGCAGCCAACAGAACTAAACTTCATGGCTTACAAGTATAGGTTTGTGCATGGATGGTCAAGCATTTGCAGGCTGCCTTCAAATTCCTTAACCACTGATCCACTGGTCCAAGTTACAGTTCAGGTGAGCTAGGGAAGAACTTTTCTTCACATGGACAGGAAGCCTGTTTCAGAAAGGGGTAGTATCTAAGATACATACCTGTCCCTCCAACATGTCCTGTTTGTGTTGCAGATGGGGTTTACGACCCTAGATCAGGTAGTTCTGTTGCTATTGTTGTGTGGATGTACAACAGATATGTCAGATTGGGATCAGAGGAAGCTTTGTAGGCCAGGCATAGTTAGCCTGTCAGCAGTCTGTAGGAGACTGAGTACAGAGTTAGAACATGTTGTTTATGTCCTGTATTCTTTTTGTGAAGAACCCCTGAGGATGCTCCAGTTGTTGCATATGCCTGATCAGGTACATATGGAGGGGAGCCTCATACTCAATGATTAGTCTGAGGAATGCAATAATGACATGCTTGGACCTAGATGCCTTACATTTGCTTATAAGTTGCACAAAATTCCATTTGAATATCCCTGTTCAAGATCTGAACCCTGCACTTCAGTTCTTTAGTCTACTAATCACTGTACTAACTCTCCTGCATAAACCAAGGTCTCATTTGCTTGAGTTCGTGGTAGCTCAGATGGATGTAAAACATTCCATGGCACCAATTGAAAAGATACATCCCTGGCAAAAAACAAAAATCATGTAGCTCACATAGAAGAGTCTTCTCTCAGCTCACATATTCCACAAAAAAAAAAACTATACTGAAATTAAATGGGAGCTGCCCATTCATCAAACTTTTAAATAACCAAGTTCACTTGATTATATAATTATCTGCAGATTTTCTTACCTTGTTTAAAATTCTTTTCCTTTTACTGTTTTTAACCTCTTCCTTACCAATTTCCTTTTTGTCTCTGTAGTTTGAAACAGCAGTTGTTTTCCTTCACACAGAAATCCTGACAGATACAGGTCAAAAAGTGACTTTTATTGATGCCCTCTCTGTCAAGAAGACTGTGGGCAGAAAAAAAAACACCATAATTTATCCAATCTTGGCAGCATTTGTTAAGAAACACATTAATTTAACCATACCTTACTTAATAAATCAGATTAACATATTTTTCAGGCTTTACAGAGGAAAATTTATTACACTGTGTATATGTGAAAGGAGGGAGGATTTGAGCTCTACCTTGGCTAACAAAAGGATATACTTTATCTTATCTTAAACAAATATACATAATTTATAAGTAACAAATCAGAAGTCAGAGACTACACTTCTCATGAAACTCTCATGAAGCTTAACCTGTAGAACCCTACATATGAGGGGACCATATAATATGCTCGAATTCTACCATAATAAAAAAAATTGCTGACTACATGCCTGGAGTACCCAACATAAGCCTGATATTCTCATAAATGAAACTTGCCTAAAACCTAGCATAAATTACTCTAAAGTTATACCAGCTGGCTATAATATTATCTGTAATGACCATACAAAGGGGAAAGGTGGTGGTATTGCTTTAATATTTCCCAGCAACTACCACATTTCCCTTTACAACAAACCGATACCAACATTCAGTTCAAAAGAACTTCTTATTACTTTCCCAAAATTAAACAAAGACAAACAAATATATATTACAGTCTTTTCCATCCCTCCTGGCAACTATACAGCTATACTGGAAGATATATATATAACATTTGTAATACAGTACTGATGCTTGTTTTCTGTTGACTTTTAATTATGTTATATATATATTGCATGAGTTTGTAAATTACCCTGGAATTGTTAAATTGTTCGTATTATCTGAGTTTAATTGTTTGTATTAATTGGAACTTTTCTCCCCGTGTCTCTGCTGAAAAAGGGCTTCGGATCAGTCAGATATTCCCGGTCAACAAATGTAAAATAAATAAATAATTAAATATCCTACACTGGATATCTGTATCAGTTCCACAAGAAAAAATACTACTAGGTGATGTGAACGTCAGTTGGCTGGACATAAACTGTAACTCCCCTACATCTAGCATGAACTTATATGGTTTCACACAACTAATTAAAAGCCCTGTACATTATAGCAATACATCAAATTCCCTACTAGACTAGATTTCTAGTATCAGGCCTAGCAAATACACCACCACAGGTACAATGTCTGACTCTCTCAGTGATCATCGCTCAGTCTATACAACCAGACATCTCACACATCCACTTAAACAGCATGTTTGTAAAACAACACACAACCTTTGTAATTTTAACCCCGAAATGTTGATTATACCCTATCATCTATTAACTGGAATTTCCTAAAAATCCTCCCTTTAGATGATGCTGTAAATGAATTCAGCGCAACTTTCCTGAATATCCTAAATAGCCCTGCACCTCCTGAAGGAAGAGACCAAAAACAAATAATGCAATTTGGCTATCCAAAGAATAGAATGCTAATGCAGGATAGATAAAAAGCATGGAAAGAATGGCAAAAATGTAAAACACCACAATATCTTAAGGACTTCACAAGCATCACAATTGTACTAAAGGGCAAAAGAAGACAAAAAGCTATACTATAATAACTTTCAGATAATATTAAACAGAACCCTAAAAACTGTGGACAGCCACATCCTGGACAAAAATTCAGCCCTAATCCCTCTTCCAATAATTTACTGGTCAAAACCACAATACAGTTCAACTGTTATTTTATAGATAGCATAACATCTCTAACCAAGGAGTCTCCAACATCTACTGCTAACCATGACCAACAACCACATATCACGATTTCCACTTTCTCCTTAAAACCTGTGCTCATATCTTACATAAAGCCACTCTTAAACTCAAACCATGTTCTACTTCAGTTGATGACCTTTCAAGAGAGTACTGTAAAATACCAGCCAATAGCTAGCATTGCCTATCCTGTCTCAGTCCTTGTAAATAGGTCAGCCCAAGAATCCCACATTCCCTCTCTCTGGAAAAAGCTGTACGTTATCCCTCTGCACCAAGGAGAAAATTCAACAGACATTGCTAACTTTAGACCTATATTAGTCTTATGTCCGCTCTCAGAAATACTTGAAAAATGTATTCAAAAACAATTATTAATCTGTCTCCTGCTGGAAAAACTCATATCCCCCTACACAACATGGCTTTCATCTTTTCCACAGTACTAGCACTGCACTTCTTACCTATATAGATACTTTCAGTAAAATTAGAGATAATGGCAAACTTGTCTCCTCCTTATTTCTAGACTTGTCTAAAGATGTTAACACAGTTTATCGCAACAAACTTCTACTTAGATGTCCTCATTAGGTCTTCATCAGCCTATCCTTCTGTGGTTCAAAAGCTACATATCGAATAGGTTAGTCAGTAATATGGCATTCCACCCTCTCCTGATACCTCTTGTACATTTTTTGTACCACGAGGCTCTATCCTTGGGTCTCTTCTTCTATAATTTTCTCACCAACACCCTCTACACATTCACACAACAGGCCTCCCTCATACAGTATGCAGATGACTCAACACTCATTTGCAAATCTGACAACATGGCACATCTCAAAAATAATTACTTAGGAAGCTTTAATAGCCCTTGAAACATGCCTTTGTAACTCATAACTTGTGCGCAACCTAAAAAAATACTAACCCCCCCAAATCTCTCTCTCTCGTGAAAAAAAATAAGTTATGTACTTACCATAACGTTCCAACTGTGTTGTTGATCTTCATTTATCCTTGACATATGGGACTCAGGTCCATCTCTCAGAACTGGCTGGGCCTTTATACCAGCTCATGAGAACCAAAAACTCTCGAGCTAAGTCCCTACCCAGAATGTCCCTCTCTAGATTACCACATATTGAGTTTGCAGCTATAAAGGAAGACAAGAAAAACTAGTCCTGTAACAATTTAAGAGGCTATGTCCAACGTCATACATGAAATAACAGATAACCAGGACTAGAGTCCATTCCTCCAAGAAGTCTGAAGGAGGGGGAGGGAGGGCGGGGTGTCAAGGTTAAATGAAGATCGACAACAGAGATGGAACATTATGGTAAATACATAACTTTTTTATCTGATGTTGCCAACCTTCATTTATCCTTGAAGTATGGGACAGAGTCCTCAGCTACATTGTATCTTGGGAGGCCTTATGGAAGAATATTCCTGAGCAACATACAACCAAAGGACACTCTTTCCCTGGAGACCAGATCCACTTTGTAATGAGTGATAAAGGTATGGAGTAGCCCAGGTTGCTGCTGCACACATTTCATCCATGGAAGCCTTTGAGTGGAAAACAGCAGACATAGCTATTCCCTTGTAGATTGCGCTCTCACTGGGGTTGGTATTTGGAAGTTTTTCTTTTTGTAGATAAAGCTTATAAATTCCCTTAACCACTTAGATAAAGTGACCTTTGAAACTGGTTTACCTAATGATGGACCTAAAAAGAAAACAAATAACTGGTCTGACTTCCTAAAGTCTTTAGTTCTGCTGAGATAAAAATGCAATTGTCTGTGAATATCTGTTAAGTGTAAACAATATTCTCCCTTGTTAGAAAAACTAGGGAAAAAGACAGGTAAATCAATAGACTGATTAATGTTAGTTTTGGATACTACTTTTGGAAGAATGGATGGGCTGGTTCTTAGTGACACCCTGTCCTTATGAAAAATCAAATATGGAGGGTTTGAAGATAATCCATGATTCTCTGAAATTCTTTTGCCAGACATAACGGCTACCAACAAAATGGTTTTCCATGAAAGAAACTTCAAGTCACAAGTAGCTGCTGGCTCAAAAGTGGAATGGACCAAGGACTGCAGAACCATAGAAAGATCACAGGGGACAACAGGGTCTCTATAAGGTGGTTTTAACCTCAAGGTTCCTTTCAGAAAAACTTTTCACAGCCTATGTGAGATTAACAAATGCATTTCAAAGCCGTAATGGAAGTTAGAAATAGCAGCAAGTTGAACTTTGATGGTAGAAGATGAAGCTCCCTATTCGAAAAGTGTAGCCAAAAATTCTAAAACCTTTTCAACTGGTGCAAAAAAGGGATCAAATCCATTATCATGTGCCCAAATAGAGAATCTTTTCCACTTACTGTGGCAGAGCTTCCTAGTGGAAGGCTTATAGGAGGCCAACAAAATTTTTCAAATTGGAGTGGATGTTATTTTGCCTGGCAATCCATGGAATTGGAGTAACCAAGCTGTAACTGGAGGTTTTTCCGACTGGAGTGAACTAGTCCCTGTGGATGGGACAGGAGGTCTGGACCTGGGTCCAGAGTCCATGGTTGTTGAAGTAGGTGAGGCCAAAGAAAGGGGAACCAAAGTTGGTGAAGCCAGAATGGAGCAATGAGAATCACCATGCTCTTCAACCTTATGACTTTCTTCAATAAGTGAAGTATTAGTGAAATGGGGTAAAGGCATAGAGTAGTCCCAAAGGCCACTTGTGAAGGTGAGTATCTCTCAGGGACTCCCTCTGTGGGGGATTTAGGGCAAAGTAGCTGCTGCACTTGTTCAGGGGTCATGCAAATAGGTTGCAGCAAGGCTGTCCCCAGCAATGGAAAATCTCCTTTGCCACTCTGGGATTGACAGACCACTTGTGAGGCAGGAGGATGCATCTGCTCAGCTTGTCTGCTGTCATGTTTGAGTTCCCTGGGATGTGCATTGCTATCAGAAAGCAGTTGGAAGAGATCACCCATTGCCACACTCTGAGACCTTCGACACAGGGGGGTAAGACTTAGTTCCACCCTGTTTGTTGATGTATCAGACTACTGACATGTCTGACTGAACTGCAATCATTCCTAGAGGGAGGGCAGCTTGGAAGGCTTGTAGTGCTAAAATCACTGCCCTCAGCTCCAGGACATTGATATGCAGATTGGCTTCCACTGGGGACCAAGTGCCTTGGACTCTTCTGCCCAGATAATGCTCCCTCACCCTATCTGAGAGGTGTCCATAGTCACTATGGCCTTGGGTTGGGGTGAAACAAATGGCCAGACTAAAAGAATTTCCTATGATTACATCCACCAGGATAGGTCCTTCTTGCAGTGATTGGTGATTCAGATGAGATGCGTCAAGGGATGAGTGAGGATGGGCCATTGGGAGGCTAGAAGCCACTGCATAATTCTCATGCAAAGTCTTGCTAGCAGAACCAGTGTGATGGCCACTGCCATGCATCCTATATCCTGTAGAACTAATAGAGCACGTTTCTGTTGGAGAGAATAAAGTCTACCTGGGACCTTATCTTCTGCAATCTGTGAAGAGGAAGAGAGGCTATGCAAGAGGTTGTATTCAGGTAGGCTCCTATAAACTCCAGTTGCTGAGTTAGACTTTCTTGGAATTTGGTATGATTCACCATTATACCTAGACAAGCACAAGTATGGAGAATAAAATCTGTTGTCTGTTCTAGTAGATGCCTGGTGGGAGCGGTAACAAGCCAGTCATCTAAATTTGGAAACACTCGGAATCCATGCAGTCTCGAGTGAGCTGCTACTGCTGCCATACAGTTGGTGAACTGAGGGCTGTGGTGAGACTGAATGGCAGAGCTCTGAACTGATAGTGACTGGCTCCCAGCCAGAAGCAGAGGAACTTCCTGGAGCACTTGTCCATTCTTATGTAGTAATACATGTCCTGGAAGTCTATAGAGCACATCCAATTATCTTCCCTAAGAAGGGGAAAATAGACTATACCGTGACCATCTGGAATTTTGTCTGCTGAACAAACTTGTTCAAAAGCTTAAGTCTCCAGTCCCCTGTCTTTTTTTGGCACCAAAAAGAACTTTGAGTAGAATCTGGATCCTATCTGGACTGGTGGGATTTCTTGGATGACTCTTTTTTTCTAACAGCATTTGAATTTCCAGAACTGCCTGATCCCTTTGAATTGGTGGAACATTGGGGTTCTCCTTCCTGTTTTTGGAGTGAGAATAAAGAGAATGTAGTGTCCTCTGGCAATGATCCTTAGCACCCAAGTATCTGTGGTTATTTGTTATGAGGCTAGTGAGTGCAAGGATAGTCTTTCCCCGACTGCCTCCAGATGTAAGCAATCAGGCCTCCCTTGAGGAGTGCTAGCAGGGTTTCCCTGAAAATGAATCTCTGGAACCCTGATTTTGCAGGCCACCTATGCCGCAAAGTCGGGATCGTCCACTGTAGCTCCCCTCTTCTGCCCTGAGGGTATTCACTGCCACGTTTGTTCTGGAAAGGCCCTTGGATTTTCTTGAACCACATTTTTCCTCTCCTCTTGTTCCTGGAATAAGAGCATTGGGAAGCAGAGAAATGTACGCCCATGGCAGACAGGGTCTTTCCATCTTCTTCACACCTGACCAAGGTATCTCTGACTTTGGGGCCAAAAAGGGAAGATCCGTCAAATGGAGTTTTGACGAACGAAGACTTAAATGGCTCCACAAATTCACACAAGCACATCCAGGCATGCCTTCTTATGGCTACCCTGGAACCCACTGCCCTAGTCATCCCTTTGGCTGCATTTGCAATAAGCCTCATGAATGAGTTAGAAATAGATTCCAGGATGGCAAGCTGGGAGACTACTTTGTCCTGTCCCTCCTCAGACACAGCTCCTGCAAGGGTATCTGACACCTCCTTCATCAGATCCCTCTGAAGTCTGGTGAAGTGCACTATGAAGTTCAATGACCATAAGGCAAAATTTGAAGAAGCATGCACCCACTTCCTGAACCTGTCCATCGCCCTGGACTCTCATTTAGGGTGATGAACAATGGAACTCTCTTCTGCAAGTTCCTTCTTTATGGCAGCTGCAACCACCATTGCATCCACTGCTAAACCCTTGGCCCAAAACTGATGGTCCTCTCGCACTGAAAGGATATTGTCTGGTCTCATTGGGATTGGTTTTACAGAGTCAGGGGCCTTCCATGCCCACTGTGTGGTCAACTTAATGAGATTGTCAGCAGGCGGAGTCACCCAAGAGGTAGATGGGTAAGCACCAAAAGCTTGCAGGTATACCAGCTCCTCTGAGGAAGGGTCTTTGGACTTCCAGCCACCTCTGTGCTTTAATATTTCAAGACTGTCTCCAAAGTAGATGTCTTCTGGGGGTGACGGGGGGGGGGTAACCTTCTCTGTCATCAAAGTCTGTGTACTCCATGACAGATTCCTCCAGGGTATCTAGGTGTTTCCTCTTTCATGTCCTCTTCTAGGGAACCTCCTCACTGGGAAATTCTGTGGAGGACTTGGAAGAGGTAAGTCCCTGTACAGGGGTGTCCTGCAGTGCTCACTGTCTGGGCATGGAGGTTGGTAGAAGCTCTGGACAAGGAGTCCTGGTAAAATGCTCCAGTTGGGAAGGAACCAGCTGAGAACCTGCAGAGGCCAAGGTCCTCTCCATGACCTAGAAGGTAGACTCCCACCAAGAGGGATGGGAGCACAGAACTGGGAAGGACAACCTTGGAAGCCTGGTCCCACCCTGCTCCCAGGAGACTGCTATCAAGGACAAAGCTGAGAAAGATGCAATGAATGAGGCAGCAGAGCTATGACCACAGGTGTCAAGCAGTTCTGAAGGAGTTGAGGAACTCAGGGCAGACACTGAAGCTGAAGGCATAAGCGCTGTTGGCACAGAAACAGCCAGAACTGGGGCAATTGGAGTCATGGTCTCTAATACCTCAGTGGGGGTTAGAGGAGGAATGTCTGGTGGAGTCCTTGGAGGAAAGTTCCATCTCCAGAAGGGACTGAAACCTGAGAAGAGACTGAAAGACACCTAGCCACAAGGAGCTGCTCCACCAACCTCACAATTTTGACTTCCATCAGACTCTTAGAGGAATGGACAGAAAATGCTGAGGGGGATTCTGGTCTCTCTAAAAAGGGACTTGGAAAGTGTCCCACAAAAGGATCTATTGAGGGGGAATACTTAGTCCTGGGGACTGAAATGATTCCTGGTTTCAAAGTTGCTGATGGCACAGTGGAAGGAACTATTTCCATAATTACAGTCAGCAGCGTAGAAAGGACCAGCACAGAGGAAGGGGAAGTGGCATGAATAATCTGTGCCATGGTGATTGGCACCAAATCCTGTGGTGCAGAGCTGGTCACTACAGTCGGTGCCAATGAAGTCAGTTCCATAGATGTTTTGACAGTTAACTTCAGTTCCACAGAGTGTGTGGGAACAGAAGATTTAGGTCTCTTGTGTGCCTGGACCGAGGGTGATGCCAGCACCAAGAGAATCCTTTTCTTTCCGTGTTCAGTCTTAGAGGAAGAGGAAGATAAAGGTGAAGACATATCTGATTTTAAAGTCCTAGGCTGACTGGACAAAGCCTCATCAAAAGATGTCTTAATCAGACCTTTCAAGATAAGTTTGTTCTCTTTCTATAAGGGCCCAGTGACTAAAAGCTTGACAAATAGCAAAATCCTCTTGAAAATGCACCTGGTCCAAGTAGTAAACATAAGATGAATGCCCATCAGAATTGGGCATTTTTTTACCACAACCAAAACATTGTTTAAAGCCAGTTGTTCCTTTACTTTTATCTGCCATGTTGACTGATACAAAAAAAATCAATGGCAGAAGACACTCACACTAGCTATACACACACACATTAGAAATAAGAAGAGATCAAAAAGAGAGGACAAAGGGCTACCATCAAGGGTAGGCCAGAACTACCAAAAGGTAGGGACAAAAGGGATAAAGCTACCAATGATGGTAGAAAATATACCACAAGGTAAAAGAGTAAACGGTACACTCACTCACCAAAAGAAAAATCCGTCTACAGTGTAACAGGAAAAACTACCAACAATGGTAGGCAAGAACACCGAAGTATAAAGGAAGAGACAGTAAAACAGATAGAAGGTAAAACGTTAACTGGGTAGGAAGGAAAAAGGGTTCAAGTAAATTTCAAATAATAGTAAAACATAATGAAATTACACTTAGGTCATGAGAGTTTGGCTGATGTGTCTTATGTAGAAAAGCAGCAAACAAGATCTGGGGTAATCTAGAGAGGGACATTCTAGGTAGGGACCTAGCTCAAGAGTTTTTGGTTCTCGTGAGCTGTTATAACAGCCGAGCTGGTTCCAAGAGACAGAACAAAGTCCCATATGTCAAGGATAAATGAAGATTGACAACATCAGATCAAAATTTAAAGTTCTGTCTCTCTCTCTTGATAATACAATCATTGAAGTCATTTCTCATAGGGTGGGATGGTTGGCATAGTGGTTAAGGTGTTTACCTGGCAAACACAAAGTGCAGGGTTTGATTCTCACATGGGGTAATTGGCTAGGCTTAAAATGACCCACAAGGGGCAATTAGCCTAGTACTAACCTATGAACCATAGCAAATTATTAGGGATGATAGTGAATGATAATCTTAAATTCAACCTGCATGTAACAATTTGCATAAGGAAAACACATCAAAAACTAGAGATGCTTTACAGAACCAAAAACTTTATTACCAATGCAACTAAAATTATACTTGCCACTACTTACCTCCTCTTCCACACTTCTTTATGGTACTGACATCCTTGTAATCACAAAAATCATAGCTTGCACAATGCTATAACAAAAATTGCTAAATTTACAGCAAATATCCCTTTCAGAATCTACCACTCTGTAGCACTAAAAATCTTAAATGGATTAGAATTACCGCATCAACTAATATATATATATATATATATATATATATATATATATATATATATATATACATATATATATATATACAGCTATTACCACCTGTACAATATTATACAGCATCCATCTACTCGTCCAGCACTAAATAACATTCTACATAACTATGTTCTCAGTTGGTCATTACACTCCAATGACTGAAAACTCCTGTCCATCCACAAACCTATCAAATCTGCTGAGCATTGTCTATACTTGGACCATGTTGCTAAGGCCTGTAACTCTTTAACTATATCCATCAGGTCAATACCCGCCCTCCCATCCTTCAAAACCATTCTGAAATACTTCCTATCCAAAAGCTGTCTCTGTTCTTGCTCAACACCAGGCTAAACTATAATCCTAAATGTGAACGAGAACCTATTCATACCTTAAACCTCCTTACTCTCCCTTCTTCACTGACTTTCTAACTTCTAATTTCTCGTCCGTGGCTTTCTCTCCAAACATACCATAAGCCTGATTTTCTCTCATTTCATATTGCAGTTCCTGTTTGTATTATACTAACTTACCTTTAATTTCTTATAAACTAGTCAGAATTTTTCTAATTACTAAATAAGTGTTATATAACTTGTATCTATTCTTAACCAATGTTTTCATATCATGCCTAATTTAGTATAATTATTTAAACTGTAGATGCTTTTTGTATTATTTTTGAAGATTGTAAAATTACTGTTCTTAAAATTTTTGTAATACTTTGGAGCTTTTCTCCCCACGCCTCCACTGAAAATGGGCTAAGAAGTCGAACTTTCCCAATAATGAAATGTCAATAAATAAATAAATGTGTTACCTTTTAACATACTTACATTCCATTGTAAAAATCTAAATTTGTCCAGAGCTGTATATACTGCCAGATCTTTTTGTACCAGCCTTTTATGTATTATGTATCTTTACCTCGCAAAAAAAAAAAAGGAAACAATCTTAGCCAACACTAAACTTTATAACATTAGTGCAGCATTGTCAGTGAAAAAGTACTGGCAAACATTTAAATGCATACAGTATATGTACCTTAAAACCCATTTCTCAAAACAAAACCATTTGTCTAATGAAAACACTCTCGGTCCCTTATGTATTATGTGGTTTAAAGCAGTTATACAAATAAGGTAAAAGGTATAAATTACTTAGGTTACCATTACAGTGCTGAATGCCACCAAGCACATTGGGGTGTGGTACAGTGGGAACAAGCATTTCAGAGTGAGAAAGTGAAACTCATAGCCACAGTAATCCTATAGCAATAAGCCAATTGCAAAGTGAGTAAAAATGGTAATACATGCCTTTTTATAAACTGTGTGTGCAATGCACCATTGTTTACCATTCTGTGAGTCTGAAATGCAAAAAGTGGGAAAGGTGCCCCATTAGCTTACTATCAGTACAGCACTTGTATACATTTCCTTACTTAAATGTTATGCACTCAATTGCATATGACTTTCTGTGCAACTTTTGGAAACAAATATATATGCAGCACTGCTCTATGAATTATAATGTGTTTGCATGTGTGTGCAATTTGCTGAATGTATACTACACCCAGAAAGTAACGGACAATGAGTGCTACCCAAGAGCTCTAATTTTATAGACTAAACAATATACTTCTTGTTTCCTCAGTGCAATATATTTAAGTACTAATGGGGATTTTCAAATCAAATTAGTTTGTTTCCCTTTTGTACTCATCTGCATTTATAATCCAACATTTTCAAAATATTTATTTTGATCTCTTGGGTTCAGTCTTTAGTTGTGAGGTTCTACCTTTCCATTTGTGTTTGGATATCAGTTCTTGTTGTACCTCTCTTCAAGCCCTTGTTGATCTTGTTCTTGCTGTATTTATATTTTTTAGTAATGATAAAGTTTGGATTTTTAATATATTAATTTCTAAACAATGGGTCTCACTGTTGCAAGATGCCTATTGTGGTACATACTGTTTTATCCTTATAGAAAAACGTATATTGGTGAAATCAAGTGATCTTTCAGAATCAAAATATAGGAACTCAGAAAGGAAATAAAAAGAAAGAAACATAGATTCTGTTGCCATACATTTTCTGAATTATCACTGTAGGGATTGTGAATAACTGAAAACCATATTTTTTATTATTATTAGTCAGAGGATTTAGTTAGGTATAAAGACATTGGCAGATTTGTTCTCTGGAAAAAAATATTGGTAGTTTTAAAATGTAATGCATCACATTAGTCTTAGTACCAAACTGGCCCAGGAGTTATATCGTAGGTTAAATGATTGTATGCATTTATTGGTTACACCTGTCTTTTCTTATATTCTGTTCACCAAGTCTCCTTTGAAAGCTGAAAACCCAAGGTGCCCTCGAAATTGCATAACAAAATAGATCTTGTCCATAGTTATATTTAGTTTTATTAACATTGAGCTTTACTGCTATCATATACTTGCACATTAAATTGATATTACAATCCTGCCTTCAAGTCCTTTGAGGCTTAAAGGACATAAGCAGTGAATAAATCCTCCAGGCTTTTCATTCAGTTTATAAATGGATTTTAATTTAAGTGCAACCTGGCAGGAGTATAAGTTTAGTATGTTCATCTTCATTCCATGACAAAGCAGGCCCCTACAGACCATTTCAACAGCTGTACATTAAAGGTTTCATTTTTATCCTGAACAGCCTTAGTTATCGAGTGATTACAAAACTTTAGAAAATCTATCTGTTGGCTTTAATTTAATCAATACTTTAAATTCAGTCCAGCTTTACAGAATAGCCACATTTTCTCTTGCCAGTTTATTAAACTAAGTATGAAATAGAATGAGCAGTCTTTCAGTCCTTTTCTTTACAAATCTTATGACTTGTCTTTCTGTAACATAGTATCAACAACTCTGCCCAGATTTGATTAGATGCATGGCTGCGTATTGCTATCGATTGTTTTAGTAATAAACCATTATCTTGTAATAATCGTTGCAGATTTTCTCTTATACAGTAATGACTTAAATATTTACTGTCCAGATGAGGTTTCTCTCAAGCTTCTTATTCTGTATATTTATGAAATAAATGTACAGCATGTATCCATTTTTTTAATCCCAGAATCCTTCATTTCATTGTTTGTCCCATGCTGTCTTGAGTTGTGTATGCTTTATGGGTAACATTCATGGATTTTTTTTTACTCTTGTTAGGCTTTTCTTCCATTTCCGAGAATAATTTCTCTCACCATGTTCATTTTCATACTAACTTGCTGGTTTGAATTGGTGCTTTGCCATAAGCTAATCAATATACTTATGTGACAGTCAATACATTCCAGCCACATTTGATGAAGACCATTCAGTCAGGATGGGCTGCCTGTAATAGCACTTGTCCAACATCAATGCATCCCTTTTGTTTACCATGTATTAACACCAGAACTAGATGTACAGAAGGAGGTATATACAGGGAGGAGGGGGTATGGAACACAGAAGAATATGTTTTGGAATATTCAGCTTTTATTGAAGCCTCACTTTAGTCAGTTAAAATATATTGCCAACTGTGTCACAAGTATTATTTCTGCCAGGCACCTGTCCCAGAAGCCAATGACTGATTCAAGCAAGTTGTATGACTACTTAGTTTCACCCATGCTGTTTTCTGCTACTGCATGAATGCCTTTGTTTCCCAAGGCCCTTTCTAGTAGGAAATTTCTACTATATTTTTGTAAGTTGTAAATTGGATGTCAATAGCTAAAATTACAGACTATGATTTCTTCTTATCTGCAAATTCCCATGCATGTGTCTCTCCACATTTGTCTGGCAGTTAGCACTGATGTTAAGGCTATGCGCTACTAACAGGCTACTACTGAAGATCCAGTGTTTGAGTCCTTCAGTCTCCATTTGTCTGCTGTGTGACTCTTTGCAAGTCACTTAACCAGACATTGTTTCTGGTGTGAGTCTGCAAAAGCTCCATGTGGATTAGTAGTTTACCACAGTTAAAAAATGAGTATGGGTTTGCAAGCTCATATAGACACCTCACAGGTTTAGTGCAATTCTTATTTAGCCCTCCTATTTTATATGTAACATATTATCACAAACAGCACAGCTGTGCTGGTAAAATAGCTGAACAGTTAATTTTCTATTCTGCTCAGAAGCAGTGACAGTGTTCCTGTAAGACAGCTGCAGTTTGCAACAGCTCTTGATACAAGACATTTCAATCTTTCTTCGTGATAGAACTTATTTTGTTGATATGAAAACAATATAGAAGAAGCATAATGTAGTAAAATTAGTACACTCACTTGTTATGCATGAACTGAAAGGCATGGCTTCTTTTACACTGCTTTAAAACAAAGCATTTAGTTGCCATGACAATCTATCCAAGAGTATTTTTAGTTTTTCCTCCCCAATGATCATGTCACTTAAGCTCTGCAAATTACTTTGTATCCTTGTACAGAAGTCCCTCACTACCACAATGTGCATAATGTTTCATGTTATCCCAGTTGTTCTTTCTTTCTTTTCATTGGCAGTTTTCCTACACATACAGAGATGCGATTTTTGTCCTCAGAAATTATTTATAGTAGTGGTCAGCCAACCACCTTACACCATTCTGCTTCATCATTACAGTGTCCCATGTTCTGGAAAAAAGTGCAATAATACAATTAATGGATCAGATTAGAATTATTTCCTGACAGGGATAAATGTGTTGTGTGCTTAGGTTACAGCAGCCTGGAAAGTATTTCCATATGAATTAAACTGGTTATGTGAAATGGGAAAAATGTGACAGAGCAGACATATTATAGAGTGGAATGGTGTAGTTGTGCCTAACAGCAGACTAAAACTGAAGTGTTAGACAAAGGGCACACAGAGCTGCAGGCTGCTTAATAATGGTAGTATGCTGAATGAGAACTAAATCAAATTAGTCTGGAACAGTTATATGGCAGACTTGTGTGACAGCTGAAGTTATAACAGCAGTGGTATATGCATTCCCCAAGGCTTTTATTACAGTCTGCTTCTTGCCCAAAGCTGAATTGGATTCATTCCCATGTGCTGTTCTCAAAGTTGCCTGTCATTATTAGAATATTTTCAGAGTTATCAGTTTTTGTGAATCTTGCAAAAACAAAAGTGTGCACATATTACAGAAGACGTGTGTTACATAACTTAATCTTAAACATACTTTGAATTAAGCACATAAAAGTTAAAAAATAATATTAAATAATAAAAGCTGATAGGTTACAATAAACATAATCAAAATCATACAAGAATGTATAGATCCTACCAATGCAGTGACAGTCATCTAGGATTTGGACAACCTGTCCTGTATAGGTGGCTTACTTCCTAAATGAGGCTTCATTCTCATATGCCAATATCACATAATAGATTCACTTCTAGAGGAAATGTGCCAGATAAGGAAGGATTTGCCTGGGGCCACTAGCATATTTCCTAGAAATGACTAGTAGACCCTTGGTCTGTGCTGACTGGTAAAGTGTCAGATACACAAGCTGTCAAACAGATGGGAGCCAGACCATGTAGGGCAGAGAAATAAAAAAAAGAGGCATTAAAAACAGACCTTGCTGTTATAATAAACCTGTGCAGATCTCAGAAAAACAGAGGCGATGACTTCTAAAATGGTTGTAATCTGATTAACTGCTTAATTTCAGCTCTGTTAGTATAAAAACTGAAACTGATAAAAAAGGACCAGTAAATTTTTAAGCTGTGGTAAAATTAATTTGCTGACTACTAAATACACTGACTGGATACCAGCAAAGAAGAAATTTGGAAAACCTGAAAGAAAATTATCCTGAAAAGATGAAGAATAAACATTGGGAAGAATCCTGCAGTGGTTCAGCAAGAAGCAGTTCAAGCTTCAGCTTTGGTTCAAGAGATGGCTTCCAGTAATTTAGAGGATAAAATAAATAAAATGTAATCAGGGGTGATTAAAATAAAACATTGAAGGAATATAGCAACTCATATAACAAAAGGCTAGAAAAATAGAAATGTATTACAAGCTTTAACTAGATTTTCAGATGAACTGATAAAAACTGCAAAATACAGAGGCAGAAATGAAGAAAAGGTGGCCTGAGTATGAGGTTTCTCAAGAAGAGATGTTTCAAAAATAGTAGAGTTACAAAACAGAGCACTAAGAAAAAAATGTGATTTTCTGCAGCACCAGAGAAACTGAAAAGAACAGACTATTCATTTGTGAAAGCACACATAAACAGCAGGACTGATGTTCCACAGCAGGATTTGTTAATTGAAAGGGCACATCAAGGTTATGCTCTAAAGCTGGCCATGAGAAAACAGACAAGACCTATAGTAGTAAAGATGCAATCATAGCAGCAGAAATAATTGATCCCAACAAAACTGTGGCAAAGGAAATTTTTAAAAAAAAAATGGAGGCAGCAGACTATAAAAAATGATTATTAATTGTATACTAGGGAGAAAAAATAAATGTAAATGATCATTCAAGGAATGTGAAAAGGCAGATGTGACATGCAAGCTGTTGTTATCCAGTTGTCTTCAGAGTATTTTTTTCCTTGGGGATGTAAGGCATTTTTTGATGGAAAATAAGTTCAGGAGGAAAAAGTCTATCCAACAAAAATTAAGCCAGAAAGTAAAAGAGGACTCTACTTCTCATTCATGTGACAATAAAGCTTATAGATAGACTTTGCCAGTAAAACGTTTTCCACTTTTTCAAAGGAAAATGCTTGAACGATTGAAAGAAACCTATAAGGTGACTAGAAGAATCAGGAGAACCTTGGATTTGAACCAGACTCTGGTGCTGTGAGATGGGAATGATCAGGAAGAAGACCAGCAGCAGCACTGAGATTAGTGAATATATGGGAGACTACAAAGTATCAGTCTTATTTGTGAAATATGACTTTGCAAGAAAAGGTGGCTGAGAAAGACTGGACTTTTGTTGACTTAGTTAAACTTGTGTGTGGACTGTAAAGCATTTACCCCACATTGTCATTAAGGTGTAGAAGGACACTAAAAGGAAAAAAGGCAAAGTAACTGCACATAAACCATTTTTTCTTCTTACTAGTGTTTAAAGTATTTTATGATATAAGCTACATTACATTACATTACATTGTAAAATGATTTTGTATAGTGTGCAAACAAGGGTCTTTTAAGTGTGTATGCATGTTTTTTTTTCAGTGACTGCTATATTTGAGTGTGATTATGTGAGGTAGTGCCAGCTATGCCAAGGGGAGTAGGGCAGTGCATGTGTAGCATATGACAGCATAGTTAGCTGGAGTTTTTATAAAGAATTATATGTCATTTGAGTATCAAACTGATTTGTAGAAATGCTTGTGTTAAAAGTGTATTTGCAAGGTTGCTTGTGTTAAAAATGTATCAACAGTGGGTCCTGCTGGACAGAGAAGAAATATACATGTATGTTAGACTGACATTGTAACTGATTAAATGTCTATATTTTAATACAGGATACTAGAAGGGAAGGGGGTTAAGCTCAGCCCAGCTAACCTTAAAGCCTGAAATTAAATCTCTTGGTTTAGGCCATAAAGATTTTATCTCACAGGTCTGAATGAAGACAGAGACATAATGTCTGTGAAAAGCCTGAGCTGAGATCCTGCTCTGTCATTCTTAGTCATGAGCAAATTTTACCCTGGGGTGCCATGCCTATTAGTTTCTGCATGAAGGGTGGAAGTTTTGGAATTGTTTTACAGTTTCCAGATGATGTAACAAACCTTAGCTAAAGTTCTATGTGTGTATTGTGACACATCAGTGTCAGGCCCTGGCTCAGTTTCAAGTGAGAGGGTAGTGCGGGAACCACACAGTCAAGTGACCAGATGTGATGTCATTCTGTAGCCAGCACAAAATTGTATTTGAATACTAGTGAGAGATCTGAGGAGTATGCTCTGTTCATGGACCTGAGAAGACACTCATCCACTTTCATCTTGCCGTGTTTTAGTAAGTAACTAGGAAACAGTAACTCTTCAGTCAATTAAAAATATATTGAGATTAGCTTAATGTCACTTTTTTATTCTGTATCTGTCTAAGTCTTTCCATCTTTGTTGTTTTTTATATTTCCTGTGATTGAAACTCTGGTGTTTATTGTAAATAGTCAGTATTTTCTTGTTTTCTTTCTTATTGTTTATTATTAAATATATCTGTACATTTCACTCTGGCTGGTCTTTTAGAAAATGTTTAACCTTTGAGAGTACTTGCATTTATTTAGTGGCACTGTGGCTCCACATTCCTGAATGTCTTGCTGCTTGGTTAAACACTACCATTTGTATATTAATTTTAATAATTGTAATTGGGTACCCTTGAAAGAGCCTTAAAGTAGCTGGCTTCGGGTGTTCTGGTGGTAGCAAATCTATCTTATAGTCTGGGTAGAGGTGGCAGAGCAGGTAAAAGCTGTGCCAGCCTTTCCCAGGTGTCAGGTGTGTGTGTGTGTGTGTGTGTGTGTGTGTGTGTGTGTGTGTGTGTGTGTGTGTGTGTGTGTGTGTGTGTGTGTGTGTGTGTGTGTGTGTGTGTGTGTGACAGCTACTTTGAACAGAGACACTGAGAGTACTGATTTCACAGAGAGAGTGGTGAAGGACTTGGCTTGGAATACCCTTTTAAGGAATCAGCTCTACAGTGGTCAGCGGGGAGTCTTATTTGAGGTCTGAAAAGGAAGTCCATCCCCAGGACTGGAATGCCCATTCTCTGTGTGGTTGCAGCTGAAAATATGGTGTGTGTCTATTTTTCTCACAGTGAATGTTCCCCACTGGTGTCAAGAGGTGAGGATTAAGGATCCTAGATCGCTGGCCCAGAGGAGGGATGTTACAGTGATAAAAATATTAAATTAAAGAGGTATCTGTTAGTTCTAAGAAATATAGGCTTTATAGTATAACAAGGGAAGAAAGGCTAGACAGAAGCAAGTTTAAATCAATGTACTGTTATGGTCTTGGTTGTGGTGTAAAAGTGCATGATTATAGTATGTAGAATTAAGATGATTTAATTCACTTGATTTTACAAGTGTGGATGTCCAATGTCCTGGGCTTAAGCTATAAACAAGATCTTTTTCTGTAAGCCAATGGGCTTGAAAAATAAGATAAAATTATGAAAAATGCTAAGCCTCTTGCATTTGCAAATATATTTGCTTATTTATTTTCCATTAGCAGATGTTCTCCGTGAGAGAAAAGATATCTGCAACTGAGGATAGTTAGCCAGGAGAATTCTGTACATTCTGTTCTGTGTGAAATTTAGAATTATTCCTTCCTGCATTGCAAAGTTGCTACATGCTTTTTTTCTCATTGCTGACTACATTTACATGGAGGTAAGCTGTCTGCAGATGCAAGCAACTTATCTTGACAGTTCTGAGCATTCATTACTGAGGGTAATGCAAAATTTAAAGGTACAATGGCAAGCAGTTTAATGAAAAATGAAGTTTGAAATTATTTATTTATTTATTTTATTATACATTTGTTGACCAGGAAGATCAGACTGGATACATGTCTATTTTCAGCAGATGCCCGGGGAGAAAAGCTCCACAGTTTGTTAATATACAAAGCCATGTAACACATACAGAGTAATTTCACAGATACAGAGAACAAGTACAAAACATAATATTTTAGCATTACAGAGACAAAAAATATATTAGCTTGTAAAGTGTAGTAGTTGTATGCCCAGTAATTTCTACTTGACTAAATGGGAGTATGCATACTTTACCCAGAAATATGCACATATTCTCAATATTGTGTTCGAGTATGGTGGTGGTAGAAAGAAATGGGGAGCACAAAGAGTAGTATAGAGTTATTTAGAGTATAGTAGGACTGCTAGTAGATGAGGTTAGCATAGTAAGATTACTAGTACAGGAAGTAAGTTACTATGAAGAGGTTAATAGAGAATGTCCTGAGGAAGGAAGCAGGGATAGAGGGTCAACCTGGGGAAAGGCATGGGCATTGTCTTTTGATAAATAGGTGTTCCTTTGATAGTTGTTTAAACTTAATGATAGAGTTTGCTGAGGTAATAGCAGGGGCAGTGAGTTCCAGATTTTACCTATGTAGTTATGAAATAGGGAATGGCCTGCTAAGTTGCTGGTTATCTTGATTAAGGTTTTGTCACTAGAACGTAGTTGTCTGGGGTTTTCATGTATTTTAAGCAAATTAGATAGTGCTGGTATTTTTTCAGGATATAGTAGGAGTTTTTGACCAAAGACTAGTTGATGGAAGGTAATGAGATTTGGAAGTTCAAGCCAATTTAGTTGATATAGTGAGTGGCAATGATGGGAACGGTAGGGAGCATTTGTGGCAAATCTGGCAATTTGATTGTAACATGTCTAGTTTTGTAATTTCTGTTTTGGATAGGTTAGTAAAGATGGGAGCAGCATATAGAAGTGTGGATAAGAGCAGAGTTTGAGCCATGGTAATTTTAGTCTGTTGATTTAGGTATGTTTTATTTTTATACAAACCGCCAAGTTTTCTGTGTATATTTTTGATAGTTTGATTTATGTGAAGGTCAAACTTCAGTTTGTTGTCAGTTATGATGCCTAGTAGTTTTGTGTGGGAGTCTAAGGAGATAATGTTACCATCACTAGACATAATCTTGAAAGTATCAGTGTCTAAGTTGGATTTATTTGGTTTGAAAATTAATAATTTGGTCTTTTGGAGGTTCAGTAAGAGGTTTTTACTGAGAAACCAAGCTTCAGTAGTTTTGAAGACTTGGGTAATGGAAAGGAGTGTGAAAGGGTTGCTGGCTGAGCAGACTAGCATTGAGTTATCAGCATATTGTATGACAGTTGCATCTTGAGTGATCCTGTTGAGATCATTAATGAATATGGAAATAATAGAGGGCCTAAAATTTACCCTTGTTGGACTCCAGTTGCAATAAGGAGCAGTGTGGATAGTTTGTTATCCCACCTCACTGCTTGCTGCCTACCTAGTAGGTAATTCTGAAACCAGGCTAGTGAGTGAGTGGATAGTCCAAGGTCTGAGAGGGACTCAAGAAGTTTGGGATGGTTTACCATGTCAAAGGCTTTTGATAGGTCTAAAAATATGGCTGATGTTAGTTTGCCTAAATTCCGGTTCTGGTTGGTTAGGTTAGTGAATGAGAGAATGGCAGTTGTTGTACTTTGTGCTGGTCTAAATCCATGTTGGGCAGGAGTGAGAAGTTGTTTTTTCAGTAGGTATTGCATAAGTTGCTGGTGAATACATTTTTCCAATATTTTAGCAAGTGGGAATAATATGGTAATAGGGTGATAGTTGGTAAGGTCTGTGCAGGCACCACCTTTATTTAGTGGGGTGACATATGCTGTCTTCCAGATTGTTGGAATGTTGCTTTCTGTTATTGATCTGTTTAGGAGAATTGATATTGGATAGGCTATCTCATTAGCAGCCATTTGAAGGTATTCGGCAGGAATGTTGTCAGCAGCTCGGGTAGTTGGTTTGAGTTTATCTAATAGTTTTTTTACATAATCTGTGAGAATAGGTTTGAATTGGAAGATGGTTTTGATATTGCCAGCAAGCTTGGAGTTGCTAGTAGTAGATGTTGTGGGTTGTTGATGAACTAGTTTTGAAATGGTTTCTATGAAAAATCTATTAAAGGCTTCTGTAATGTCAGTGCTATCCTTTACAGTGGTTGGTGTTGGGGTAATGGGTTTTTCAGAGTGGAGTAATTTATTTAGCCCTGCCCAGAGTTGTTGGGGGTTGTTTTGGTGTCTATTTTGCAAACTGAGAAAATAATTCCTTTTGTCTAATAGAATTTGTTTTTTTGTTTAGTTTCTGAGTTTTTGGAATTGTTTGGTTGCTATGGTTTAGTGGCTCTCCAGAAATGCCAGGTTCTATTTCTTTGAGTTATCATGGTCCTGGTGGTGCTGGTGATCCTGGGGGCTATTTTAATTTTTAGTTTACTTGTGCAAGGAGGGACATGGGTGTTTAAAACATTTAGGAAGGTAATGTTAAATAGATCAACACCTTTATCTAGTGGGAGTGTTTTTAGTAGGTTCCACCTTTGGTATTGTAGTTCAAGTTTGAAATTAGTTATGTCAAAGTTTTGTTTGTTTCTAATTTTGCAAAGTGGTGGCTCAGAGTTGGTGTTGGATTTGAGTTTTAGTAGGAAGGTGAGTTGGTGGTCACTGAGGTCATCTGGTAGGACACTTGCTTGGTAGGACGTATTGGCATTGTTTATTAGTGTCGAGTCTAGGAGGCTTTCTTCGCTTTTATTATTGCCTAGCTTGTATTAGACATAATAATTTGGGAGAAGTTATAAAGATTTATAAAGTTGGTGGGGTTGGTACTGGAGCATGTATGCCAGTCTATATTATAGTCACCAAGGACGATTTTTTTGGGGGTTAGGTTCTGATTGATCCAAGGAAGTGAATAAAAGATATTAGCCTTCTAGTAGCCTTAATACTTTAATTCATTTAATAGAAAAGTGCCTAATTTAGTTTTAGTTAGATAGCCAGAGATATTCTCTTCTAGCACTTTTTCCTTAGAGCTGAAGATTAATGTTTTCTGAAAGCATGCAAGTGGTTTTCACATCTAGGAAGGAAGAGAGATAAGTAAAAATAGACAGCAATCGGTCGGTATACATGGAATGCAGGCTGTAACATGCACTTTAACATGAGTAACCTTAATTTTAGATTAGGTTATGCCTGTCGGTGCAGCTGTCGATTTGGGGCAATATTTTCTATCGGGGTTAAAGGTCATTTCTTGAAAATGTACAGAGTTTTGTGTGTTTGTTCTAAGTTAATAGGGGATGGGAGTATTTTGAAAATGTATTTTTTTTTGTTTGAGGGATTTCATTCAAGCAAATGTCTTAAAATGTGGCATAAGTTAAAATGGAGATGAAAAGAAACTGTATAAAAGATTAGCTTGCTAAACAGTCTGTGCATGTAAGACAAATGGAAATACATATTAACAAAAAACTATCATGTCTAAAAGTGTGAACAATAGCTTTTTGCCATAATGGATACTCAATACATAGTATCATGGAATGTAAATAGCATTGCAGATATAGCCAAAAAGGAAAGTGTTTTGAATTATAGTAAGAAATTCAGAGTGCAAATAGCAATGCTACATGAGATACATTTGAAAAGAAATGAGTATGTGAATTTGACAACAAAAGTATTTCAGGATGGACATTCAACAGAATATGTTGTACAGAGGAAAATGAGAGAAATTATACTAAT
Organism: Protopterus annectens; assembly: GCF_019279795.1. Classification (NCBI taxonomy): domain Eukaryota; kingdom Metazoa; phylum Chordata; order Ceratodontiformes; family Protopteridae; genus Protopterus; species Protopterus annectens. The sequence goes on along the minus strand of NC_056741.1, from coordinate 1,893,455,834 downwards.
TGCTAAAGGGAGTCAAATAGTGATGGAAGAGGAAAACGCCAGTAATGGCAGATTTTGGTTGTAAAGGGCTATTGGCAAAGGAGGTGGATTATGCTGGCTTGTATTTATATTCCACCAAAAAAAATGTTATTATGGAGGTTAAGAAAAAAATTAGTTTCAGCTGGGAATATTACCTGTAGGTGGGGACTAGAACTCAAATTTTGTAATAGTAAGAATATATATTGGATGGCGCAGTGATGTAGCAGTAGTGTTGTCACCTCACAGCAAGAGGTTCTCCAGTTCGATTCTCGGCTGGGGCGCTTTCTGTGTGGAGTCTGCATGTCCTCCCTGTGTTCGTGTGGGTTTCCTCTAGGTGGTCTGCTTTCCTCCCACTTTACAAAGACATGCGTCTGGAGCATTTCTCCCTGGGCCTCTGCTGAAAATTAGCTTGTTCCAAGTTGGACTTTCCCGGTTAACAAATGTTAAATAAATCAGGGGATATAGAAGGGAAAATTAAATAAAGGAGGATGAGTTTCTGAAGAAATGTATGGAAGACATGAATTCATTAGTAGGAATTCTTGAGAGAATTTAAATATTATTCCCTAAAGTGCAGTAATTGGGCTAGACAGGATAGAAATTATATTTCAGAGGAGTGTGTTCATTTAATTGAAAGCTTTGACTTACATCCAGTAGCAATTTCAGACCATGCAGTGATAAAAACTAAGATAAAAATGCAGGGTAATGAGGTAAAAATAAGACACTGATCCGTTCCCATCTACCTTTTGAAAAGAGAGGAATTCTAAGGAATGGTTACTGGAAATTATTAGAGAGTTTATTAGGGAAGATAGAAATTTATTCAGAAGGGACAGCATGTGAGTGTGATAAAATACAGTAGAAATAAGACAAAGATATGGATACAAAATATTAGGAACTATTTAGAGGGACTGACAAAGATTAACATGTTTGCAGAATAAGAGAAATCTCTTCGGTCTAGAAGAGGAACAACTGCAGAGATCTAAAAAAAAAAAGAAAATAAAAATATAAAAAAAAGATTTTTTTAATAAAGAATGCTTTTTATTGAGTCACTCTAAAAAGGAAAAAATAAGGAAGATTGACAACTTTTCAAAAGAAATACAGACATGCTGATTTCAGAAAAGCATTTGAGGTTCATTTGGCTGATTTTGTTATTGAGGTAGCAAAAGAAGTATTTTGTTTTCTACTTTTTAGTTTTTAAGTAAAATATAGAATTACTGTTGTATTTTACTTAAAAACTAAAAAGTAGAAGAGTGAATCCTCGATGCATCTTCATTCTATTGTCTATTCAGCACTGAACTGTCCAGGGTGTTGAAGTACAGTGTATTGCATAATGATTGGTTCCCACTGAATGTAGATGAGAGCTGAATGGTCGATGAACATAACAGAACCACAGAGAGACAGAGCCACTAGACCAATTTCAGTAAAAAGCATTCTACTACTACTACTACTAATAATATTAATAATGTTTGGATAATATGTAGAAGTTTAGAAAGACATCTGTTAAGCAAATATTTTTTAACTCCAGAATACAAAAATTTTTAGAGCAATGATTTAGGCAACAGAAAGTAGAAAGGGGAATCACCTATGATTAAGAAAAGTACTCATAGATCCTATAGAGGCATTAGATATATTTCAGAAATATTATGAACATTTATATAAAGTGGAGGAATGTGAAAACCAAGAAAGAGCACAAATGCAAATATTTATGGAAGCCTTAATTATGCCAAGGTTAGAGGAAGATGAGGCCCAACAACTAATAGTTAAGATTGGGGGGGTGAGATTAAAAAAGTGATGTATGATCAATCGGCAGGGAAGTCTCCAAGAACGAATGGTATTCCTGTTGAAGTTTGGAAGTTATGAGGAAAGAAAGTGATAAGGAGCTGGAAGAAGTTAAGTTACTTAATATTATCTTAAAAGACATAGAAACACCAAAAGTTTGTAAGAAACCTGTGGTGGCTTTATTTCCAAAAGAGGGTAAAGACTAATCAGACCCATTTCAATTTTAAACTGTGATTGTAAGTGTTTGCCTATACTATCTAAATGAATGATGGCAGTCGTGTCAAAATTGATAGATATGGGTCAAAAGTGGTTTTGTAGGGGGGGGGTGCAAACATTTGAAAAAAAGAATGAATAGAAAATAATGATCCAAAGGGAAGCAGAATGTAAGAAAATACTGCTATTGTTGTTGCATCTTAATGCAGAGAAAGCATTAGACATAGTAAGCTGAGATTTTATGAGTAGGGCAATGGAAACAGTTGCATTCCCAGATATAATAATGTTAATTAAAAGGATATATGAAGGATTTGAGGCAAGAATTAAAATGGCACAGTTCCTCTCCAATAATTTTTCTTTAAACAGAGGAACAAGGCAAGGGTATCCTCTTTCCCTTTGCTGTTTGCTTTATATTTAGAGCCATTGGTAAAGAAAATAAAGGCCTCAGAAATTTAAAGATATGTGGTATGGTAACTGATAAAGCTGGCTTTGTTTACAGATAATATTATTCTATACTTGATAAATCCAGAAAAGGACATCTCAGTGTTATAGAACATTTCGGGAGAATTTCAAGTCTTTTTAGGATATAAAATTAATGAAGATAGAACAAAAGCAATAGCCATAAATTATGTACTCACTCAAGACTTGGTTCAACAGTACCCATATTTATGGCGACAAAAGTATTTAGGAGTATGGATTAAAAATGATTATGTTATGGTAAGTAAGGATATGTGGGAAGACACTAAACAAAAGATAATACAAAAACTGATAAACTGGAAGCACCCTCTCTCTCTCTCTCTCTCTCTCTTTATATATATATATGCATTACAAGTTGCAAGCAATGAAAAGGTTTTAGTCCATTTAGTTTTATATGCAGGTCTTTTCATATTTTTACCCACCAGAAGAGAAGTTCTGGACAATAATAGTAGATGAAGGAATTTATCTGTGAGTGAAAGAAGACAAGAGTTAAATAAGATAGGTTGATCCTCCCATTATAGCAAGTAATTTAGGATTACTTGATTTGAGGGGATATTGTAGGGCTACACCATTAAAGATCATATACAAACACTAGCAGAAGGTTATAATTCAAAGTAGAAAGTGATGATAATGTGGGGGGGGGGGGTTCAAGAAATAGAGAGTGGGATTTTGGATAAAGATCCTTAAGGAGAATTCCGAACATAGAGAATATTATATTCATAAAGTTGAAGAAAGTGCTCTAAAGATTAAGGCAACACAAGAACAGAAAACAGGGATTTTGCAAGTAGGGATGACTTCAAGTAGGAGTACAAAAAATTGGCAAGAGGGGGGCTGGAATTTACTGGAGAAAACTGGTAAAGGAACCAAAGTAGTGGGAGCAAATAAGTAGAGAGGGAAAGGAAATACAGTGGGATGATTCCAAGAAGCCTGGACTACAGGTTAGAGACTGTCTTCTCTATCAGGGATTAATATCAGAGTATAGGCAAAGAGAAGGAGATAGGGGGAGTGTTAAGTGAAAAAATATATAACTGAATTTGCTGTTAAAAAGGGAATAATTAGCAAGCCATATAAAATATTGCATGTTAACTATAAGATACACTCAGAGGAGGTTAGAAAAGATTGTAAAAAGACTGGAAAAAAATATTTAAAAAGGAGCAGTTGGATGACATGTGCATGCTCTAAAGAATCCAACAAAGTCTAGAAGGCTTACTGTTTTTGCTTGGTAGTGTTTCCATAGGTATTCTTATATCCCAAGCAGATTTCTAAGATTGTTTTTCATCTGGTAGATAGCAAATTTTGCAGGTGTGATGGAGAAGTAAGAAATAACTGGGAATATGCTTTTTGGGAGTGTAATGAATTGGCAGATGTAGGCCTGCCTTAACAAATTAGACCTTAGTACTGACTACCTTCTTCTTCTTCTCTTGGCTTTTTCTGGTTAGGGGGTCGCCACAGTGGATCAACTGTCCGCTCATGATTGGCAGTAGAGTTTTACAGTGTTGAGTTGCCAGCCTGGCACCTTCCCAACCAGGCACACACACACACACACACACACACACACACACACACACACACACACACACACACACACACACACACATACACCTAGGGCCAATTTGGAGTGTCCAATCCACCTACAGCATGTCTTTGGGATGTGGGAGGAAACCCATGTGACCACAGGGAAGACATGCGGACTCCGCACAGAAGGCACCCTAGCCAAGGATCGAACCAGAGAACCTCTTGCTGTGAGGCGGCAACACTAACCGCTGCACCATCGCGGCCGCTACCTATAGGAGTTTATTCCTTAATGACATCAAAATGCCATTAGAGGTCTTCCTCAAATCCCTGTTATGATCCAGCTTGGTAGTGGGTGACATAATTGATGAGATCCCCAGTCTGAGATAGACATTAGCAAAAATGTTATCAAATCAAGGTCAAGATAAGGCCCTGTACATCAACAGCAATAAGAACAATAAGTGAAGGAAATGACATGTAAAACATGCAAACCTTTTTGGCATGAAGAGAAAGCAGTAATGTCTCAGGTAACTGCAAAACGCATAACTACATATTTCATCAAAGAACAAAAACCTGGAGCCTAAATGTGGTTCCAGTAGTTTGGAATTTTTAATGTGTTTTATTAGCTGGCTTTTCACAATTTGTGATAAATGCGTGTAGCTGCTCTTCAGGAAATGTTGTGGTTCTGTGTCAGTGACACATACTGATAAGTTATCCAGATGCTTAGTGTGCTGTTGTGGTTTATTTGCTCTTGCCAAACTGTTGTACCTGTTGAAAAGTGTGGAGACTGTAATCTTCATCCTCAGAATTGTGGAATACAGGTGCAAACGAAAGACATACATACAGTTGGGTCAAGGTTGTAATATCTTTGTATATTCACCATTCCTCAAGGTAGAAATGTCTCAAAATTAATATATATATATATATATATATATATATATATATATATATATATATATAGACAGAGAGAGAGAGATATGTATATATATATATATATATATATATATATATATATATATATATATATATATATATATATATATATATACACACACACACATATAGATATAGATATAAGTAGCAGGGATGCATGGTGGAACAGCCCCTCCCCCATGTCAGGGTTTGAGAGAAGGGTGAAACTACCCCTGCATAAATTCTTGAAAGATGTAATGGTGAATTTCACAATTCATGCAGTATATTTTTCCAATTTGAATTGCAGTTTATTTTTCTAAGTGTTGAGGCTAACCCTACTGGGTCTTACATTTCTGACAGGAAAGATGTCACTCTACTTGCTTTTTTATATATAGCACATTTAGTTTTTGTATACAGCCTACATTGTGTCCACCTGTATATTTTTGCCATGTCCCTGCTTATTACAACTTCCTTCAGACTGCTAGCTTATTTAATGATCTGCTATTTTACATTTAAAGATAGGCACCTTCACGCCTGGCATACTCACTTCTAAGCTAAAACAAACTAAATATGAATAACTGTGCTGTAGCATCCCACTAGTGCTGTTTCCCTGACAGTAGTACCATTGCTGAAGTCAGATGGCAGTCAGTCTTGGAAGGTATGAGTGCCTATGATGAACCTCCTTCCCTGGGAGGGGAAAACATGGAGTTGCTGCCACTCTAATAGTGGCTTCCAGTGGAGGCTGGCTACAGCAGCAAGACCACAGAGCTAAGAAGAGAATTAAAGAATGTAAGGTGATGGGATGATTTTTCTGGAATTTTGGAGATAGACTAAATTAAACAGAGAGGAGGCCATTGTCTGTGCCACAGCTGCCTTCACTTAGTGCAACAGTCCTATCTCCAGTTACATTATACTGACTCTCTTAGATCTAGCACAGCCACACAACATGAATTAGGAAAGGCACATTTCCAGAGATGGGGAGTAATCATAGCGCATTGGCATTGCTAAGGTAGGAAGAGGGCATAAAGAATTCTTAGGTCATTTGGTCTTGACCAGGGTACTGGAAAGTTGGTGATGCCATGGGAGAAGTTTCACTAAAGAGTACAAAGCATATTGCTTTAAAAAGTAATAGTAATTTCTAGTCCAAAGTCAGAACTTATGCAGTGATTGAAGCATTGCCTCCGCATCTTTTAGGAAACTTCTTTATTATGTCACTTCATGAAACTTTAGTACTAGAATTGTGACAGCACAAAATGTACTTCTTTATCACTCTAATTACCAGTTCCTCAAAAAACATTTGTTCATGTACAAAGTTTGGTTGAGTATGTAACCAATCTCTGCAGTAGTACTACAGCAGACTGTTGTGAGCAAATGCATAACCCACATGTTTTTAAAGGGAAGTAAAATCCCCATATCCCCACATCCCCTTTTACTTTAATATTCTCACTGCAGGGTTGTTGCATTATGGGATAAGAGCAATAGTAGGGAAAAAATGTTTTTTCCAGAGATGCCTGTATCTCAGGGAAACAAAAGTAATGCAACAGCGGCAAAAAGAAGCTAAAACACAAAACAATGCTATCTAGGCAGTAAATGAGCAAAAGTCAAGGGTGAATAACCCAGATTGAGAAATAAGTTTCAAGCAATGCTGGTCTGCTTACATGATGGCAACTCAGCCAGAAATCACCATCTGCATTGCAATACCCATCTGTATTTCTGCATTGTGTGGTAGCACTCTTATGTACTGTTCTTACCAGTCTTGGACTGCACCTTTTTAATTCAGTTACTATTGCAGTGTCATGGTGGTGGTCTAATTTGATTATTTTATGCTAATGGTAGTTGAGAATGATATTCATTATTATATCACTGTTACAGTAACCTAAATTATTCGATCCAACCAAGAATCAGATATCTGGTCAGTATCTACAGCTTTAGGTCATCTTCTATGCGCCATACAACTGAGAAGGCATGAGGCCATGCAGGTATAAATACAGACATATGGGCGCCAGAGTTCAGTACTTTCTTGCCAAAAAAAGCTAAGTAAAATACACTCTTTGCTGTGTCTTTAGTAATTTGGTGGTTGGCTAAATTCAAGACATTGAGCAAGTAAGTGCCCCACTGGGGACTTTCTGACCATTTTTCTGTGAAAACTATTACTTTTAGCTTATGTCTGAGAGAAAGGGGAGGTGCTTGTGTGGACATCAAAACCCTTATAGAGACACAGCCCATTTTATCTCTTGTGGCAAGAACCACTGTGCCCAGTCATGCTGAATTTACTCAGCATTCAAATCAAAGAAACTTAGGAGCCAGCTTAGTTCCCTCAAATTTTTGTTAAAAAAACAAAGGCTTAAATCTCTTACTTGACCAGCTGTGAAGTTTAGTGCTGGTACCTCGGATACCTGTCTTCTGGTCATCAAGAAAATGAAAACCATTAGAGAGGGTTCTACAATGCTGTCTTCATAAACCTCTCTTCCCAGGCCCTCAGTGGACGGCTCTGCTGTGGCCATAACAGAGCCCTAACCCCCATTATTCTGTTGCTTCTAACTTCTTTGGTGTTACTCCATAAGAAGTCTTCACTGGTCAGGAGTCTTGCATCCTCAAGGGCATGTCTTACATTCACTGTGGACAAAGGAGAACAGCACTTGATAACTTCAGAAAGAGATGTAGATGTCTAGCAGGTAGCAGAAGTGCCTGGCACTCTAGTCTTGGACCAGACATCTAAGCAGTTTTATTCAGAGACTCATAGAAAGAACACTCATAAGGTGAAACATCTTTCCACAATGTCTACTCCTGCATCCATGAAAACAAAAGAAAAAAATGTTCACTTTTGCCAAAGGATTAAGTCACTTCTATTACTTCAGGATGTTTCTTCAACCTCTTCTCATTCAGAAAAATAGAGTTCTCCTTCATATTTAACATCAGATTCTGATGAAGAGGAGATGGTCTAGTCTATACTTCCCAAGTCTCTTCTCCCAAAAACTGGAAATCAGAATCTGAATCCCCTTTGGAACAATTGATGTGTAACACTATTGGAAGGATGAAGGAATTGTTTAAATGGCAGAATATGGAGATTTTTGAATCTCAACAGAGGTTATATGACCCATTGCAAACAGAAACCCATACACCAGTTGCTATACTTGAGGATGCTTTTAATTCAGCTAGTACTTTTCCTGATATCCAGTCTCCTGCTTCTTGGAAATGAGAAGGCAGCTAAATCTCATGGATATCTCTTCAGTAACCCCATGACTAATTCTTCAGTATTTTCTTAAAACATCTAGCTCGAAACATCTGTATGCTTCAAATCCATTTCCCTCTGACAAGATTTGCAGAGCCTTTCACAGAGTCAGGAGGAAAAAAGGTTACACTACTTCAACCGTAGCATTTAGAACTGCCAATTGTTATCCTCATGTGTGCAAATTTCTTTTTGCATCTTTTGCTGATGTGAAATAGGCTATTGCTGAATTAACCTTTTCGGAATCTAAATTATTTTAACTTTCCTTCCTTTCTTCAGTCACCCAGGTTGCTAAACACACATTGAAATGCACATATTATGCTGCTGATGCAATGTCTAGGGCTGTAGCAACTGGATCAGTTATGCTTAGATTTGCATGGTTAAGGACAGAAAATTTATCTGAAGATGTCAGTTTTGAAATTATCAATACCCCCTCCACACACACACACACACACACACACACACACACACACACACACACACACACACACACACACACACACACAAAGACATTTTGTTTGCCATAGTATCTGTGGATATTTCAAGGAGATTTGATGAAAGGAGGAAGCTGATTCAGGGGATCAAAAAATGTATTTATTTATTTATTTAATTAATTAATTTTATTTTACATTTGTTGACCGGGATAGTCCGACTGGATATATGTCCATTTTCAGCGGAGGCCCGGGGGAGAAAAGCTCCACATACCAAAAAAGAGACAGTACATACTTCACTGAGTGATAAACTCGGGCAGACATGTTTAGAAAAATATAGACAAATAATACAGACAGATATCAATATACACAATGTGCAGAATTACATCTGATTGGCAGAGACGTATCAGAAAATGTGAACATGGAATACAATCAGATTTCATAATTCACAATGCTTAGACATTCAAATGCTATGAGGCATAGATACGTGTCTAAACAGCAGGTTGGGTAGCAAGACATGTATTAGTGAAGTTGTTAGGTTTAGAACACAAGCACAGCCAATGAGATGTGAGGTATTTTTTGAGTTCTCTTTTAAATAGCGGTAGTGAGGTTTCCTTGGTAACAGTAGTAGGGAGTAGATTCCAGATTGTACCTGTTGAGTTGGCAAATATAGCATCGCCTGCAGAGTTGTTGGATTTTTGGGTCAGTATCAATAGTTTATCAGCTGAGCGTAGTGGCCTTGGGGGCACTATGAGGGGTGAGAATATTTTTGAGGGCAGGAGTGTTATCAGGTTGATGGAGTATTTTATGCGCTACTATAAGCTGATTGAACTTTAGAAGAGTAGGATACTCTAGCCATCCCAGTGCTTTGAGGTTCCAGCAATGGTGGGTCCTAAAAGCCATGCCAGTAACGAATCTGGCTATATGATTGTACCATCCTGATAATTTGTTGAGATCAGTTTTGGATAGGTTGATGAGTACAGGGGTGGCATACATAAGGGTAGAGAGGAGGTGTGATCTTGCAATAGATACCCTAGCTAGGGGGGTGGGGAAAGGTTTGGCTCTGTACAGGAAGCCAAGTTTTTTGTTGACGTACTTAATAGTGTGATTTACATGTTTATCAAATTTAAGGTTGTTGTCTATTATTATGCCTAGAAAATTTGTATGGTCATCAGGGAAGATAATGGTGTCATTGCTAGATTTGATGTTGAAGGAAGGAGGAGAAATTCTACGGTTAGGTGAGAAAAGTAGTAGCTTGGTTTTGTTAGGATTTAGAAGCAGGCGGTGATTAGCTAGCCATGTTTCTACTGTGCTGAAAGTGATCTGGGTAAGGGTTAGAAGTTGTGTATTAGAGGAGGCGGAGCATATTAGCGTTGAGTCATCTGCATATTGGGTGCAGGTGGCACCTGGGATGGTGGTTGCAGATCATTGAAAACGATAGAGAAAAGAAGGGGACCTAGTATGGACCTTTGTGGGACACCTAGGGTTAGAGGAAGTTGGGATGACAGTTTGCTCTGCCATAAGACAGTCTGATGTCTACCGTTTAAGTAGGAATGAAACCATTGTATTGCGTGTTGGTCTAAACTGATGGTTTGTAGGGTATTGAGCAGTAGCTGATTGTTGACCATATTGAAAGCTTTTGAGAGATCTAAGAAGAGTACTGACAATAGTTTGTTGTTGTTACGATGAAGACTGATGACATTAGAGAAAGACAGAAGAGCCGTGGTGGTACTGTGGAATAGCCTAAAGCCATTCTGAGAGTCGGTGAACTTTCCGTTTTGAGTAAGAAAGTCCATGATTTGTCTGTGTATGCATCTTTCCATGATTTTAACTAGTGGTGAAAGAATGGCTATAGGTCTAAAGTTAGATAATTCTGTGGAACTTCCTCCTTTATGGAGAGGTATAATGTGATATTTTCCATATTGCTGGGATGGATCCTTCTGAGATGGATCTGTTGATCAGAATAGAAATGGGAAGTGCTATAGCATCAGCTGCTTTTTGAAGATATTCAGCTGGGAGGTGGTCAACAGCTAGTGTAGGTTTTAGCTTTTTGAGTAAGGTCCAGATCAGGTTGGTAGCTATGGTTTAAAAAGTAAAGGTGGGTTGGGTGTTGGGTGGATCAGGTCTAGATATGCCACAGCTGGTGTTTGTGTCCGATGGTGTGAGATGGGTAGCTAGAGGCTGGATATTTTCAGTAAAGAAGGAGTTGAAGCTGTTTGCAATTTCTACAGGGGATTTATCAAGGGCAGCTGATGGGGTAGGAGTGGCGGAATGGCCTGGGTAGAGAAGATTGTTAATACCAGCCCAGAACTTTTGAGGTTTTAACTGATATTTTTTGTTGTAGGAGGGTGTAGTGATTTTTTTTGTCTAGAATGACAAATATTTTGGTCTGATTCGTTAGCTGCCAGTGTCTTACTTGGTCCATAGGGACTTTGGTAACATGCCACCTAGCCCAGGCATTGTTTCTTTGCTTAATTTTGGTTTTTGTTTCTTTAGATAGACACGGTGCAATTGTGGCTTTTACACGGATGGTACGGGTAGGAGCATGGTGGTTAAGGATAGTCAGAAATCTGGTATTGAAGTACTCAACTGCTTCTTGCAATTGTAGTCATTTCAAGGCATTCCAATTACATGCTTTGAGTTCATTTTGAAGGTTGTCAAGGTTAAAGTTCCTGACATTTCTTATAGTTTTGTAGGTGGGTTGGTTGGGAATGTCAGCTTTGAGCCTAATAATATAAGTAAGGCAGTGATCACTTAGATCATCGGGTAATGTACCTGACTTGTAATTTTGGGGTTGGCTGTTAATAAGTATCCAATCAAGGATGCTATCTTTGGCTCTATTTTTGCTAAATCTGGTGGGGGTGGCAATGATCTGAGTAATCCCATGGAGGTTTAAATGGGTGGAGGGAGTTGGAGAGGAACAGGTGTTCCAATCAATGTTAAAGTTCCCCAAGACAATGGTTTCCTGTGGATAGTTAGAAGCTATCCACTGTAAGATATTTTCTAGAGTATTATTATTTTTGCTGGGTGGAATACAAATGCAGACACTGTATCTGCATTTATTTTTGTTTATTATTAGTTTGGTGATGAGAATTTCTGCATTGCCAAACTGGAGTGGCTGTTGGGTGTCAATTGATATTGTTAGGGTAGACGTGTATAGTGCAGCTACCCTGCTGCCTTTCCTGGAGATCCGGTCCAGTCTAAGGATGTTGTACTGTAGGGGTGTTATTTCATTATCTTTGGTTATTGGTTTTAGCCAGATTTCTGTGAGGCAGAGGATATCAGGGGAGTGAACAGCTAAGAGTCCATGTAGGCTATGGAGCTTGTTGTTCAAGCTTCTGATGTTGAGATGACAGACCAGTAATGAGTTTGGAAGATTATCAATCTGGGTAGTACACGTTGGGTTGTTAGATGGTGTGCTTGGGTCTACTGTTGTGGATGGGCAAGGGTTGGGGTGGATGTGTCCATCCTTCATAAGATTAATTTTTAAGTTGCTTATGAGTCTTAAAAATTTGTTTATGATTTTTTTGTAGCTTTTGGTTTTTAAGCTAATGTAGCAGTATTTAGTCGGGTGATGGCAACTGGGGGGGGTGAGGAATTAGGAGAGGGGGTGGTTATGTGGTGGATAAACTTATTAAATGCTTTTCAATCCCTAATGCCAAATTGCAGCAGAAATTGCTGTTCTAGTCCTGGATCATTTTATAGGAACAGAGGCAGGGCAGTCCTAACAAAAAAGGAAGCAAGCCTCAGAACCAGCTAACGTCAAAGAATAATTAAGGACTATGCCACCTTTTCCTCCCCTTCCACTCCACGCCCTAGTAAACATCTAAACTTGTAAAATAATCTTTCTGTAAATCTTTCAATTTGGCACCAGGTTACAACAGATTATTGGGTACTAGGAAGCATTCAGAACTGGTACAGTTGACAATGGGATTCCTTCTATACTCCTAGGAATTCAGTCCAGTCCTCAAAACCAAACACATTGCTTTCATCCCATCATTGCTTATGTGCTTTTCCATTGAGTAATGAAACGTCTACCAGATGATAAAAACAGAAGATTTTATTCAAGAATATTTCTGGCACCCAAGAAGGGAACCTGGAGACCTGTTTTGAACCTCTTTTCTAAAATTTCATGTCAATATTCCAGAATGTAAAATGCTTACTCAGCAGTCCATTTTATCCCCAGTCCCTACTCAAAGTTTCTTAGTAACCTTTGACCTAAAAGATGTATACCACCATGTAGCAATTCACAGAAACATCATTTCACATTTTCATTTCTCAACTTTACCCCTTTGGTTTGTCCACAGCACCAATGGTATTTATAAAGTGTCTAGCACCAGTAATTGTTTTTTGCATAATGCAGTGCATCTGTATTTTCAGATGTGGACAACTTGTTTTATTTTTGCAAACGCTATTCAAAACTGTCAGGAGTCTCTCTTTGTCAGAAATCTATTTCACAACTTAGGTTTTCAGCTCAATTTGGAAAATTCATCTCTCATTCCTTTCCCCAGAGAATAGCCTTTCTAGGTTGACTGCTAGACACTTCACAGATGATGATATTCCTAGCCCAGGAAAAAGTTATCTCCTGCAAGGTGCAATTTTTTCAGTTTTCCTTCCTAACTCTGATAACATACAAGGGAATTCCTCTTAATATTACTATATATGCCTTCTACACTCCTCATGCTCATTCTAGTTGAATAGCACATGATGATAATTCAATGGTTTCTCAAATCAGTCTGGACCCAGCACCAATATCCTCTTTCCTTCCAAATCCTTTTACTGAACTTTGTCAGAAAGGAGCTTTACTGCTACATAGACCAGCAGATTCTTAGTCCAGGCTTTCCATTTCCTTCCTCAGCCCCTTCCCAGGGTTGTAACTGCAGGTTCTACAGAATTTGCCTAAGTGGGTGGAGGCATGTAAACAAGGAAGTTGAGGTGCAAGGTCTTTGGGACCATAATTTCAAAAGGAAGAATATAAACATCAAATAAATTATAACATTAGGGACTGCAGTGTCTGTAGACTCTAGGACCACCTGTGGTAATCATAGACAATACACTGTCATATGGTACATAAACAAAGGGGACAATGGTTGTGCCCCTATGGAGACTTCACATGATAGCCTGCAGTACAGCACAATGTCTCCCTACAGATTGTTTGCATTCCATCAGAACAGAAATCTGTGGCAGACACTGAGCAGGATCAGGATAGAGTCCCACAAATGGTTGTTACCCACAGGAATCTTCTAAGAAATTATCTATTTGGGGGAACTGTTTCCCTACATTCACAACAGACATTTTGAAAAAGTTCTACTCCAAGCCTCATTGCAGAAAGGCCAAGAGGGCAGATCACGTCTCTTTCCCCTGGATGTTCCTTTATGACTTTCCTCTCATAACCAGTTTTTTAAAGATCCCTAAGCTCTCCTCTTCAAACACCCTTTACACCCATGTAGCAGTGGTTCTCCCCTCTATTTTAAATGACTTTGTGCAATTACCATGTACCTTATCCACAGGATGGACTTACTCACACAGAAGGAGACTCTAATTCTCACCAGCCTACAAGTTCTTCATCTGTCAGCCTGAATGATAATATTTTAATCCCTCTTAGGTACCTATTTTCAGAGGATGTGCAGCAGGTATTAAAGGCGGTTAAGAAGTCCACTACTTGAAAATCATATTAGGCCAGGTGGAACAGGTTTTCTGGTTGGTACTATGCACAGAGCCCGTACCCTTGGGGGGTGCTCCTTTGGTTCTCCAATGTGTGAATTGTGGAAATCTGGCCTTTCTTATTCTTCTGTCAAGATTCATCTTTCCACTGTTTCTGCATATCTGCATTAGATCACCCCTTTCTTATCTATCTCAAGTAAAACAGTTTTCCACCAAAAAACGGGTGATCCCTCCTTCAGATCTTAACTTTGAATTAGAAAAAAATTATATGGTTTCCTTTTGAACCAGCTCATCAGGCTGATTTAAAGTTCCCAGCATGGAAAACAGTGTTACTCATTGTTCTGACTTTGGCTAGGAGAGTATCCAAGTTGCAGGCTCTTACAGTAATTCAGCCTTACCTCACCTTTCACAGGTATTTTTAAGATCTAACCCTACTTTTATGCCAAAGGTAATTTCTGAATTCACTTGAAATCAATCTGTTCATCTCCTTGTGTTCTTTCCTGAACCATAAAATAAGAGGTAGAAGTATTGCACATGCTGAATGTCCTCAGGCAACTCAAATGCTACATTGACAGAATAAAGGGATGAAGAAATTCTGATCAGTTCATGTCTTATTAAAGTCAGAAAAAACTGACAACATCAAAACAAATTATCTTAATTTGTTATCCCATGCTATTCAGTCTTGTTTTTCTCATCATGGAAAGAACCCTCCATTCAAGATCAAAGCCCACTCTACCAGGGCTGTGACTCCTAGAGGTTTTTGAAAAGGGAAGGACTCTAGAAGTGCCCTAAAGGTGGCAACTTGGTCATATTTATACACTTTCAGTAAGTATTACGAAAACTGATGTCTTATCCAGATCAAGAGCAGGTTTTGCTAGAACTATTCTTCAGGGGCTTCTTCCTCTTTCTTGACTAAGCTTTATTAAGCTTCCTATATTGCTTAGGATACTGCTGTTGTGATCTAATAATGAACATAATACAGTTGTGTAAGTAAACTTACCATAAAAGTAAATGTTCAAATAGTTCACTGTTAGAGTATTAATGCCTGCCTGTCTAATCCTCTTCTGGATCTTCTTAGTGTTTTTTTTTTTTTTATTAGTGTTTATTCTTTTAGATTTCCTGTACACCAAGGTGGAGTTCACCTTATATCTGCTTTTTCCCCTTTCTAATAGCACATAACACGGGGTTTGGACTCTAACTTCTTTTCTTGTGAGTTAAGAAAGCTTTGAATTTTTCCACCCTAAAGCTTTGCATACTAATTGGATTTATGATTCTTGGCAGGATACATCCCATATAGCTTAGGTGACTGCAGCCATCATCTACGTGAATATCTACTTTTATGGTGGATTTACTTACACAAGTATACCTAATTAGATCACCGTTGTAAGTATTCTTAACATCTGGTGCTTTCCCAGCAAAGGTCCCGCCCATCCGGCAAGCTTTCTAAAACTAATGATCCTTCACCTGTGAAGTGCATGCCCATTCTAGGCATGCATCAGAATACTAGTATAATTTAACATTAATTGATTTTGCAAATAGGAAAAAGAAATATTTAACACTTATTAGTCTTGATATAAGTTCAGCATTTAATTCAGTAAGTTGGGACTATCTGTTTACCTTACTGAAGTGCACAAACTTCTCAGATGCATTTGTAAATCTAATTGAGCATTTATACAAAGGAACGTTGGCTTATATTAAGGTAGGAACATATGTTTCACAAAAATACCCATTTTTAAAGGTACAAAACAAGGATGTCCACTTTCTCCACTATTATTCACTTTAGTAATGGAGCCTTGGGCTAATTTGATCAGAAACAGTACTGACATAGAGGGTTTTGAAATAGATGAAAATACAACATCCAAAATTCAACTTTTTGCAGATGATGTTCTAATTACATCAGCAGGATCTAAATCTTCTATGCAGTCTCTATTTGATAAAATGATGAATTTTAAAAGTATTTCTGGTTTACTATTCAATGAAGAAAAAACTAAAATACTACCTATATATACACGAAAAAATATTCTCATTAGTGATTTTACTAAATATGTACCCAATTCAGGTCAGATAACTTATTTAGGTATAATACTATCTAAAGATATTAAATCTATTATATATAATAAATATAATACCTGTTTTCTTAATATACAAAATCTTTTTAATACCTGGAATAATATGTTTGTTACTATGGAGGAGAGACTTACAATTATTAAAATGATAATATTCCCCAAGATTTTATACTTAATACAATCAATAATACTTCCACCTACAAAAATAATTATCAAGAAACTGAATACACTAATGTTAAATTTCCTATGGGCACCTAATAGACCTAGGATTGCATTAAAGAAACATACTAATAGTTGGTCTCAAGGGGGTATTTCTTTTCCAGACTTTAATTTATATACTATCTCTTCTATTGTAAAAGTTATTACTTTATTAATAGATCAGTCATATGTCAAAATGGAAAGATTATTGGGAGCTAATTAGTATGCACTTCATGAAAATCTCCTTAACACATAAAAATATGATTGTAAATAACTCCATGTTATGGTTACTAAAGGAATTTTGTACTTCACCTATTACACCTAAACATATGGTTTGTTACCCATTAAATATTATTATTAGCTATCTTAACTTTATATTCATGCACCCTAAGTATAGGGAATGGAATTTTATTATATTCCCTATAATGTATACTCAGGGTATGCTTTTGTCATCTACTTCTGAAGGAACTCATTTAGCTATAGATAATGATCTAAAGTACTGGTATCAGTTGATATCTGATAATAAAGTTAAAATCTAGATTTCTTAAAACAAGAATTTGATCTAAGAGAAACTTGCTGGTTAGAGGTTCAGACCTTTAGACAACATCTCATTGATAGAATAGATCTAATGTCTATAACAGTTAAATAATCTATTCCAACACTGATTGATTACTTGATATTAAATTTACAACATAAAGTTTCTGATAAAGGTAAACTTTCATACATACATAAAATTATCAGACAAGAAACTTTTACAGTGTAGATACATACTGGAATTATTTCACTTCTATTAATGGGGACCCACCAAATCAACAAGATAAACAATATATATTGGAATCTGCCTATAGAACTACGTCTTCCATTGTCTGGAGACTTTATACATGGAAATTTTACATAGATATTTTTATACACCTTTGATGATGAATAAAATAAATAATAAAGATAATCTATGTAAGAGATGTAATGTAGAAATTAATGCTGACTGGGCTCATATGTTTTATGACTGTATAAAATTGAAAAAATACTGGAAGTCAGTTAATGAATTTTTGCAGGCTCTCTTTACAGATAATTTCATTATTTCTAAATCTCTTATATTATTCAACACACCTGTACCTCAAAGTGTTAAAAAGGTTAAGCTTCCCTTGTTATGGTCTATTCTAGCAGTGGCTAGGAAAATAATAACCAGAAATTGGATTTCAGATACACCTCCTTCGTTCAATGAATTTAAAATGTTATGAATATAGTGTGCCATATGGAAATAAACACAATTAGGTCAAGAACAACTAGAAAAACATCTTATTATATTGTATGGGATAATTTACAAAATTTGTTAAAAAAATCCTAATTTCAATAGCATGGTATTTTAATTTAATTAATTGATCTGATTGTAGTGGATGTCTTTGTAAATACTTTAGTTGTTTTGTTGAATGTTATAATCATATCTATTTTTAATTACTTGTATAAAATTGTTATGATATGTCTCTTGTATGTTAAAACAATAAACCTGTTTTGAAAAAAAAAAGAATACTAGTATAATAAGTTTACACATCCATGCCATCTTCAGAACTGCCCAAGCTAAAGTCAGAGCACTGATGTCTTATCCAGATCAAGAGCAGGTTTTGCTAGAACTATTCTTCAGGGGCTTCTTCCTCTTTCTTGACTAAGCTTTATTAAGCTTCCTATATTGCTTAGGATACTGCTGTTGTGATCTAATAATGAACATAATACAGTTGTGTAAGTAAACTTACCATAAAAGTAAATGTTCAAATAGTTCACTGTTGGTGTATTAATGCCTGCCTGCGTAATCCTCTTCTGGATCTTCTTAGTGTTTTTTTTTTTTTTTTATTAGTGTTTATTCTTTTAGATTTCCTGTACACCAAGGTGGAGTTCACCTTATATCTGCTTTTTCCCCTTTCTAATAGCACATAACACGGGGTTTGGACTCTAACTTCTTTTCTTGTGAGTTAAGAAAGCTTTGAATTTTTCCACCCTAAAGCTTTGCATACTAATTGGATTTATGATTCTTGGCAGGATACATCCCACATAGCTTAGGTGACTGCAGCCATCATCTACGTGAATATCTACTTTTATGGTGGATTTACTTACACAAGTATACCTAATTAGATCACTGTTGTAAGTATTCTTAACATCTGGTGCTTTCCCAGCAAAGGTCCCGCCCATCCGGCAAGCTTTCTAAAACTAATGATCCTTCACCTATGAAGTGCATGCCCATTCTAGGCATGCATCAGAATACTAGTATAATAAGTTTACACATCCATGCCATCTTCAGAACTGCCCAAGCCAAAGTCAGAGCACTGAGTAGCTCTAATATTTATTACTTTAGTATTGTTTTATCTTCCCTACTACAGCCTGAAATAGCATTATTATTAATAACTCTTTAGGGCAGTATTGAGAACTCATTTCAGTACCATTAATACTTCTGCACAAGCTGACCACACCATGATTCATAGCACTCAGGATCTGAGGAAGCTTGCAATGAGCAAGTGAAAGTGAACTCAGTTAACAGAATACACCAACAGACTCTGTTAAATAATAAGGTAGGTTTTTGTTCTGTAACATTTTAAAAATCATTTAGATAGTGAATAGGTCTAAATAGCATTAAGCAAAAAAACTGAAAAAGACAATGATATTCAAGATGCAGTTAACTAAAACTAATATTTGATTACAGGGCCTAACAGCAAGTGATTTGTAAAGATGATGATGTTTGTTATCCATACAATATGTCTATAAACCATTTTATAAAACTCAGCCTGGCAGTCACACATGCAAAATTGATAGATTATGAATTTATGCATAAAAAAGGACAGATTTTAAGGTAACAGAGGATTGGTTAATAACAAAGTTTAGCAACACAAAATAGTTCCAAGGGTGGGACACAAGGACTTACCAAGCACTACGTGTGAACACCTCCATGCAAATGAAGATGGGTCGAACATCCTAACAGATGTCTTCATTCAGAGCAGGTAAAAAGCCAGTCAGGTGGAACTGGGTCATTTCACAGTGTACTAATCACCCTGTTTAACAGTATTTATAGTAGCATCATGATATAGAAAGTTAAGCTGTAAGAACTGGATCTGAAGAAGGCTAGCAGGAAAAAAGCACTTATTGCAATAAAAACAATAAAAGGAATGATCTGGATTTGTCCTTTTTTTTTTTTTTGAAGGAAGAGGATTCGGAACTGGATTTATTTATTTTGTTTTTAGAAATACAATTAATTAGTTGAAAGGATTGCTTTGATGCATACTCCCTCTATACAGCCAGGCTGGATCAGAGATACTGTAGGTCCCACCACCGGGTGACCTTTGATTGCCTATTATTTCAGTAGCGGGAGCTCAAGTAGAATTTACATACTATTCCCAAGAAACCACAACTGGGCTAAGTAGGATAGAATCTGTGTATCACAGAAACATGTTCTTTTGATTGACATTATTGAGGCTCATCCAGTTATTGTATCTGACGATGTCCCTGTGAGGACTAGGATACAAATGCATGGTAATAATGAAAAATGAAAGGCGCAGGCGCAGTCTTGCATATTCATTGAAAAAGGTGAATTTAAGGACTGGGTAATGGTTAAAGTTCAAAAATTGCTAGGCTGATATAAACCTCCTCTGAAGTGGTAGCTAACACTTTGGAAAAGCTGAAAATTATTTTTAAAAATAGTATAAATGAGACAGAAGGAAACATAGGAGAAGGGCAACAGGAGGTATTTAAAAAAGTTGCCAGAAATTAAACATTTAAATAAAAGGTACATGTAAATCACTGTAGAATAAAAACTGAAATCTTTCAAAACAGGAGGAATAACAGCTGCAGAGTGGTAGGAGAAAATAATTGCATTTAGTAATAATTGCTGCAGCTATTTTTTATAGTAATCTCAGAGTGCAGAAATTGCTAATGTAGTAACTAAGACAACGGAAAATACGAAGAGCAATAGTAAAACCAAAAGAAACTTATTAAAAGAGATTAAGTAGATATCCTAAGAAGCTAATGGAAATATTTTGGAATTTATGACCGTTTATATAAGGCTGAGGAATGGGAAAGGTCAGGATAAGGTACAATTTGAAATATTTATGGAAGAATTAGATTTGCCAGCATTAGAGGAAAAGCAGGCTTAATTGTTGATAGCCAGGATAAAGACAAAATTAACTCTGTGATATATAATAAGTATGTAGGGAAACCTCCAAGAACATGTGGTATTCCTATAGAATTATAGAAGCAGAAAGGAAAGAAATTCATAAAGACTTGGAAGGTACTGTTTAATAATGTATTGAAAGTGGAAGAAATGCCTAATCTTGGAAGAAAGCAGTATCAACCATAATGCCAAAAGAGAGAAAAGACCCTACAGGTGCAATATTATAAGTCATGATTATTAAGTGCCTGTCTAGCTAGGTAGAATTATAGCAAAAGGTAATACATACACATCAGTGCAATTCTGTGTAAAGAAGACAGATGTTTGACACCATTAATGTAATAACAGTGATGATTCAGTGGAAATTATAATATAAAACAAATGTAATTTTTGTTGAGCTTGGATGCTCAGAAACCATTCATCAAGTTCTGTTGTGACCGACTTATTTATTTTGTGTAGAGCAATGGTAGTGTTTTCATTTCCCACTAAAGTAATACATTTAATAAAGACAGTGTATGAAGGATCAGTGGTGAGAATAAAGATGGAATGGGTATAATCTGGCAAAATGAGTTTGAACAAGGTAACCAGACAAGGAATGCCTTATTTCCCCTCTATTTGCCTTATATTTGGTGGCCTTTAGCAGGAAAATATAAGGCTCTCTGAAATTCAGGGATACAACTGGTGTGGTAATCAATAGCGTTGTTCACAGATGATGATACATTGTATATAACAGATCTAGAGGAGCATATCCTGTTGCTGTGGAATGTTTTGAAACAGTGTCATACATTTCCAGAATACAAAATGAAGATAAAATGAAGACAATAGCAACAACTTTTATGTCTAGACATTAGTTAGTTCAACACTATTCATATTCCAGTGGACTTGGCAACAATAAAATTATGTACCAAAAATAAATAAATAAATAAATACATTAAATAATGTGTCAACCATAAGGCATTTTTAATACAAAATTCATGTTAGTGTTTTTGTCCTATATTGACTTCATTAAAAC
Organism: Protopterus annectens; assembly: GCF_019279795.1. Lineage (NCBI taxonomy): Eukaryota > Metazoa > Chordata > Ceratodontiformes > Protopteridae > Protopterus > Protopterus annectens. The sequence continues at coordinate 1,893,434,179 of NC_056741.1, read as the reverse complement.
TAAGTAAATTGATAAACACCAATGTTTATAACAACCATAAATGACATGCAACCTGTGTCATAATTACTATTACTTATAAACATCTATGTGATTAAAAGATTTTACATTATTAAAACATTTCATTCAGTACACTGTACCAATAAATGTATGAAGTAATGTGTAATATAAAATCTGAAGTGAAAATAGCATGAATTAAAATAAAATGGAGACACCATCAATAAATACACTCTCCCTGGGATTCATTAATGCCTGCACTTAGTGTATACCATTCTGAAAGAACAGAAAACACAAACATAACTCTTCTTTCTCATAATTTTAGTTTTCCTTCTGATTTTCTTGCAGTCTTAAATATCAAGGGGGATATGTAAAGGTTACCACAAAGTGTAGATTATATGTACACTTACTGTAATCTTTCTGAGTGATTTGAAAACACAGAAAATGTGGTAGGGCTGTTCTTAAATACCGAGCGTGTTCACTTAGTGTAGACATTAATGAATCTGGTCCTCTATATCATAACTTTGCTGAAACAAATTAAGAACAATGGAAATAGAAATAGCACCATTTATTCCTGGGTACTGTGTAGCATTCAGCCTAATAATTATTTAAAGGTCCTGTACTCCAGAGTTCTTTTCATTGGTGGTTTTTCTAGTTCAAAAAAATAGAAATTTATTAAAGGTGTCACAATGGCAGGCATGTTTAGCTGAACTATTCATTAATACTTTTCTCTTAATGTCACTATTGTGTGACAAAATTCTTGCACTTGGATTTCTCTCTATTTTCCAAGAAACATTTTGCATGGTAAAACACAAAACTGAATAAAATACTCCTTTTGTCAAACAATTAAATTGTAAATGAAATGAAAAAGTAAAAAATCAATTGGTGGTGAAATATAGTCCTGCTTTTCATTTTTGGAGAAAATAAGTTGTGTTTAAGCACAGTGGTCATAATTGAGAGTATTATGTCTGCTTTGTTGAGAAAGCATTTTAAAATATAGCCAAATGACTATATATATGATTGTGTTAATGATTCAAGTCAAGTATACAGTTTTCTTATAAATCTCTTAACTCATTCACTCCAATGGAGCTCAGGAGGTTTGCAATGTAACTCCCAGTGGGCGGAGCCTAAGCCTTTTGACAGAAGCCAATTATGTCCTCACATTTCAAAAAATGTTTATATTTCTGGAACCATAGGGGTTATGAAATAAGTATAAATGACAAATTCTTCAGCACAAACTATTTTTATAATTGGTAGTATTCTTTAAGTTCTAGGTCTTAAACCGAATTTTATGTCACAGTAAACAGAAACTATTACATTTGTAATACTGTGAAAACAACTTACAATATCTCAGCAACCACTGAAGTTACATACATACTGTCAGCAGCATTATATTAATCTACATGAGAGCTTTCACATGAGGATAAGGGGTTCTGTCTGTGTTACCTGGTTGTTGAGATATTTAGAAAAATGTGAAAATTATATCTGTATAAATTAATATCATAAAAACAACAGTTAACATCCATTTACCTGAACAAGACAGAGGTCAAATATTAATGAGGTTGAGTTTGCCATTTTTAATTTCTCCAGGTCTTTTGGGTTTCTAATAACATGACCGAAATGGACCCCATTCCTAAGTCAAAGTATGATTAAAGTTCATGAAATTAGTATTGTTTCGATCTTTGATATCACCCAAGAGTGCTCCTCACAGCACCCGCAGTGTGTCAAGTAATGACTCCTTCTGCAATTCATATGGGGTTACATGTATTGGTAACATATCTAAATACAATTGTAAATTCTTTTTTATAAAACCATTGCTCCTACTACTATTGGAACTGTCTGGGTATATTTCTTCCACATTGCTCTAATTTCTGCCTGCAGATCCTAATATTTTATTACTTTGTTTCTCTCTGTACATAAGACACTGTAGTCACTGGGTGTGGAGATTTCAATGAGCAATGCTACTTTTGCCATCTTTGCATGGACCACTATATCTGGTTTTATAGCATCTATCTTTTGAACTGTTGGTAATGGGAGATCCCATGTGATGTAGACTTCATCATTTTCTGTGATGCTTTGTGGCTCATGTTTCCAGTGTTTTTCAGCCACTTTACCATAATGTTTGCACAATCCTGAGTGCAACAGTCTTGCCACATGATTATGCCTTTCAGTATACAGTCCTTCTGCCATTAGTATGTCACAACCAGCAATGAGGTGTGCAACTGTTTCCAATTTGGTTTTAAGAAACCTACAATTGTCTGTTCCTCCCACATGTTCAATGGACTTTGTAAATCAGCATGTACGTAGCCTACTATCTTGGGCCACCAATATTAACCTTTCATCTCTTGCTTTGAAATTGCCTCTCCTCAACCATTCCTGCATTCATTCCTGATCAACATGAGGTTCTTCCAGAAGTTTTCTATACTTGCAACTATATTTATGCATTTCCATATCTCTTGCCTTCTCATCTGGTCTTTCACCTTATATTCTTTCTTTTGTTTTTTGGCACATTCAGTTGCTGCCTGATTTTTATCTACTTCTGGTTTGATTTCCATTCCTGCTTGACACCAATATGCTTCTACTAGGTTAAGCAGAGAAGTAATCTTAGATTTATTCTCCTCATATTTCAAAACTTTCACTATGTATGGGTCTTGTGAAGTCAGCAGATATGTGTGGAGTCCCATGATTAAAGATCTACACATAATCAATTTCATGGAATGGGGAATATATAATCTTGGCATGCACTGATATTTATAAATCATTTGGTGAGCATGAAGCATCCTTCTTGTTTTCCTATGTAATCTATCCAACATGGTTTGGAGCTATCAACCACTCCAAAACTGTAAGTTAGGACAGGAAGAGCAAATTGGTTTATAGCTTGGATTTTGTTCCTAGATGTCAACGTTGTTTACAGGATTAATTTAAGCATTCTAAAGTATTCCTTACTAAGTTTTTTTCACATTTGTTCAAGTTTTATTGATCCTTCATCAATTCCAAAATATTTATATACTCCCTCTTGCTCAAGTTCTTTTATATCACATTATTGTCTCAAACTGATGTTTTCTTGGTGCTGCAGTTTTCCTGCTTTAAAGGTTGCTTTTGCACATTTATGAAGACCAAATGACATTCTTATATCATCTGAGAAAGTTTTGATAACTTGCAATTTTAGTTTTAATTCCTCATCTGATGAGGTATACAGTTTTAAATCATTGACAAAGGGAAGATGAGAAGTCTTTACACTTTGTTGTTTTCTAGGAACCAAAGTATAGCCATTTCCTAAGCCATTAAGTAGAGAGCTTAATGGGTTAAGGGCAAGGCAGACTATCAGCAGTGACAGACAGTCACCCTGGAATATCCCCCTTTGAATTTTTAGCCCTAGGATAATAATTTGTCCTTTATTATGGCTTAATTGCAAAGTGGTCTGCCACTGTTTTATGGTCATTGTAATGTAGTCAATCAGTGTATGGTGTATCTTATATATTTTTAAGCACTCTTTTATCCATGAATGTAGGATACTATAAAATGCTTTTCTGTAGTCAATCCATGCCATACTTAGATTCTTCCCCTTTTTACAGTTCTCCACTATGACGTTATTTAACAACAAATGATCCTTTGTTCCATATGACTTTCTTTTATTGCTTTTTTGTTCTACTGCCATAATTGAGTATACTTCTAAATGATTATAAACTCTGTCGGCATTTATTCTCCTGTATAGTTTATACATCGGCAGAAGGCAAGTTATTGGTCTATAGTTTTTAGAGTAGCTTGCAGGTTCACTCTTAAGTAGGAACATTGTTTTTCCTGTTGTTAGTCAGGCTGGTGTCTGTTCATGTTGTACATATAAATAGTTCTTACTCATAGCTAAATCTTTGTGCAAAGATGTTAATACTTTTAACCAGAAGTTAGGCACTGCATCTGGGCCTGGGGTTTTCCAGTTGGAGGCTTTTCTTAACTTTGTTTCAATCTCTCTTGCTGTTATTTTATCCCATTTCATATCCTGTACCTTTAAACGTCTTATTCTTTCTTTTACGTCCTCTATCCATTTAGCATCTGTGTTATGTCCCACAGAATCTTCATAAATACTTCTCCAAAATGTATCTATTTCTTCTTTTTTTTGGTGGTCTTTTAATTCTTTTTACCTTGTTTCCCAGTTCTCTGTAAAACTTTTTTGACTTATCAATAAATTGCTTATTTTGTACTTTTCCTTTATATTTATCTGTGCATCTTGTAAGTTTTTCTACCTGTGCTGAGATTTTTAGCTTTTTATTTGTGATAGTGCATTAGATCCTGGTCTGTTCTAATACTGCACATTGCTTTTATTGCATCTATCTTCCTTGGTATTTTTGTTGATCTGTTCCCTCTTCTATAGTCTTCTAACAGTGACACTTTTTGTCTTAATTGCTTCATAGTTTTCTCTATTTGATACTTCCATGATGGTATTCAATTTCTCCCCTTCCTTTCCTTCAGTACCCTGTGTTCTTGTGGTAGAATTTTATCAGTTATTAATTTAGCTGCACAGTAATATATCCTGTTTACTTCCGTTATATCACGTGGATCTCTATGGACACTTCTATTTACTGTGTTCATTTTTTTTTTTATCAAACATCTGACTTTTTGGGTTTTATTGACTTTCTGCAATCTATTTCTTTCATTGAACTTAGCATGTCTGTCTATCTTTATTAAATAGAGCAACTCTTCTCTAGGCTCATTTTCTTCAAAACTAAGGGCAGTTTTTTTTTTATTTTCCATTTCCTGCTGGCATTCTATATAAAGTTTTACAGCATATTCCTGTGCACATTCTCTTCAGTTTCACCCTTTGCTATCCATTGTTCTGTCATACAGGAATTCACTGGCCTATCACTCCTCAACATTCACTGTGTCAGAGTTTTCACAGTTTCCTGTTCCTTCCCTTGCTGCCCAGGTTCAGGTGAATGTTTATACTGGTTTCCTGTGGAAGACTCCAAAATATCTTCATATGGCACCTGACCAATTGCTTCCCGTTCTACTGGTTTCCCCTTAATTTGGATATCCATTACTCTATCCTGTTGTGGTGCTTTCTGAATTAGATTTTCTACACTAAATCCTTCATTTCGCAGGTACTCTACTCCATAACCTCAGTTTCTGTGTCTTTAACTTCTCCATTACTAATCTCCTTTTTTGCTTTTCCTCTTTGTCTTATTTTTTGTATTGTAAAGTTTTCCATATCTGGATTCCTTTGCCTGTATTTCTCTTCAAATATCTTTGGTGCTGCTCTTTTTGTATTGGTTAGTTTTGCTTTCTTCTTTGCATAAATATTGTACCATATTAAATCGCTTTTTCTTTCCCATGTCCATATTTCTTCTTCACATGTTTCCTGATCTTCCTGCTTCTCCTTACTTTGTGGACTTGCTCCATCTTGCTGTGATGTAACTTGTGTTAGACCTTCTACACCAAATCCTTCACTTCGCAGGCACTCCATAACTTCAACTTTTGTTTTTTTAACTTCTACTTTACTAATCTTCTTTTCTACATTCCCTCTTTGTGATATTATTTTCTTTATTATGAAATTTTCCCTATCTGGATGCCTTTGCTTGTATTTCTTTTCAAATATATTTGGGGTTGACTTCTTTATATTTATTAATTTAGCTTTCTCCTTTGTATAAATATTGCACCATATCAAATATGTCTTTCTTTCCCATGTCCATATTTCTTTTTTACACTTTTCAAAATTCTCTAGGTTTTGTTGTTTATATTTTCACACTTCCTCAGATGCTTCTTTTTCCAAACAGATCAATGTTTCTTGATCTATATACTGTTTTTCACAAATATGTTGTATTAATGAATACATTTTTTTATTTGAAGCTTCTGACAGTTTTTCTTGTGGAAGTATTTTTTTCCTCTAATTTCTGTCTTAATCATTTTCTATATCTTGTGTCTGGAAATTTGGGCTTTTTTCATATTAGTAACAATACATAATTTCTTTCTTACCCTCAATAGTCCACTTTATCGTCTTTATAGCTCTTCTTTGGCCTATCAGTTTTTGTGGACTACTATTTCCTTCTACACAGGAGGACTATCCTTCCCCTGGGCCTGGCCTAGCCCCATTGTAGGAATGTTTTTGTATTTTGAAGATTCTACACTGTTATCTTTTCCAGTTCTGGCACCAGTGTGCCTACCAGGACTGGGCACATTTTTATCCTGGGTCTTGTGCACCCAGCTATCTTTTTTAATTTTTAACCTACTCTTTCCATGATATATGCTATATAAATACAGTCTATATATCAGTGTCGTCTTGGTGAGAATTTGTGAAAACCACGGTCTACCTCGTAAAACTACTCAGCAAGAATTGAGGATTAATTCAGTTTCAGCAATACTACTCTCCTTTGCTTGCTGGCTTATCATCTCTCCATTTGGACCCCTATTTGCCACTGTGTAAGCTTTAATATTAAATTTTTTAAAACCTTGTACATAGCATGGTTTTGGAATTATTCATACAAATATGAACAAGCAATATTTGGTGCCTAGAGCCATCAGTAGGAGTTAACTGCAGATGCACCTGGAGGCGGCACTCGAATATATTGAGTTAAAAATAAAATGTATTAATAAAACTGCATATGTCCCTCTAGCATCAAGTTTTAATGTAAACATTGCACATGTTAAAAATTGTTTTTAAAGCTTCTGTCTTAAATCCTTCAAAAGTGAGTAATTTTTCTAAAATATCAGCCTCTAATGTAGTATACTGAAGTTAGTGTATATATTTGTCAAAATACTGCAGCTGATGGTGATTCTGTGAACATTTCATCACACTACAAAACAAACTTACTAAAAGCTACTTCCAACAAACCTGAAAAAAAAAAGCTTTTTCAGGGGACACAACCCCAGTACCCCCATGTGAGAGAAGACCCCAGCACCCAATATAAATAAATGAACTCCATGCTCACACCACAGTAGAGAAATAGCACTCTTCAGGTTCACTGAAAACCACTTTCAGGGAATTTGTTTTGCAGTATTAGGATTCAAGGAAGTTGTCAAATAACTGTCATGTTCCTCTGTAATGAATGTAGTGCAGACAGTTATCATTTGTTATACATTGTGCAGATGTTTCATTGTATGCTCTGCATGCCCTGTACTATTGGTCTCATGTGACCTATTCTCTCTGCATTAAATGTTAAACAGTTGCATGTTATTAAAAAAATAATGTAGAAGCAACTCACACTAGTACAAAAGTTATAAGAAATTATAACAAACAGTGGGGAACTGAATCAGAATAGTTCAGTAAAAAACACAGACTAGTGAGTGAGGTTAAAACAAAAGGACTAGAGATAATGTCTGAATTAATCAAACAAAAAAACACTTTTAAATGCTGGTCATATCACAGATATGCAACAAAACATATGATGCCCTGGAATACCTATGCTTAATGTGCCTTTTATAACACTGCTTTAAAATTAATGTGGTCATTAAGACCCCCTAAATGGCCCATCTCAATACCGGAAGACTGCCAAATTCCGGTAATAACGGCCACACTCCAAAGCTAAGAATACAGCATCCATGGGGCCAGATGACATCCTGGGCTGTGTACTACATGAACTACAAAATGAACTGGCACCTCACCTAAGTGTCATGTTTAATCATACCCTCACCTCAGGCTTCATGCCCACTGAGTGGCACACAGCTACAGTTATCCCACTCCACAAGGGGAGATCCACCTTGGATCCCGGGAACTACCGCCCCATCAGTCTGATGAGCCTGATCTGCAAGGCCATGGAACGTATTATCATGGGACATATAAACAAAGACATTGGAAACCTTAAAACATTGGACCCCACCCAGTTTGGATTCATGAAGGGCCGGTCTTGTCTCCTGAACCTGATTGACTTCTTCAAATCAGTCTCCAGAGCTGTGGACGAGGGTAAGACAGTCCACACAGCCTATCTGGACCTTGCCAAGGCCTTTGACACCATCCCCCACTCTGGAATCATAGATAAACTTACTAAGCTGGGCATTAATCCCTACGTCACTCGATGGGTTGCCAACTGGCTTACTGACAGAACCCACACTGTAAAAGTAGCTGACTCCAAATCTAGCTCTAGACAACTGACAAGTGGAGTACCTCAGGGTTCAGTCCTGGGACCTCTCTTGTTTGGCATGTACTTCTCTGAAGTACAGGCCAACACTAAGGGACTCTGGCTAACAAAGTTCGCAGATGACTGCAAACTGGGAGCCATTATTGAATCCCCAAATTATGTTGATACTCTACAAAAGGGCCTTACAGAAACAGATGCTTGGTGCGAGAGCCATGGGCTCAAGGTCAATGCCAAGAAATGTATAGTTATCCCCTTTGGGAAAAAACATGTACCCGTGAATTACCACATAGGTGGCAGTACACTAAACACCGAAAGCGTGATAAGAGACTTAGGGACACAGGAGGACAGTGGTCTCACCTTCAATAACCACATCGCCACAACAGTCAGGAAATCCTTGTATGTGGCACACCTCATCACTAAGGGCTTTTCATCCAGAAAAAAGGAGGTCATTGTCCCACTGTACTCATCCCTCATTAGACCCATACAACGCCCTATTTGGTATGTACCTCTCAAGACATCTGCAACAACTGGAAAGGCCGCAGAAATACGTCACTAAAAGAATCACAGGCCTAAAGCAAATGCCCTGTGCTGACCACCTTAAAAAACCCCAGCTATATTCTGTCGCATATCGTCTACTCCGAGGCGATCTCTGCTTAACATACAAGGCCATGTCAAACCCAGAGCTGTTGGACATGCTACACATAAAGAAATCCAAATCCCTCAGAGCCACACGCTCCAGGGATCTAAACCTTATCATCACAATAAACAAAACATGCTGGAGGGATAGGTTCCTGACCCAGAGACTTCCCAGACTCTGGAATAGACTGCCCATACATGTCAAACAGAGTGCCTCTTTGGCCCTCTTCAAAAGGAACCTTGATGATTGGATGGGAGAGAGGAAATTCACCCCAGGGATCACATCAGTTGCCCTGCTAGACAGGGTTCCAGGGAAGTAAATAGTGTTGGAAGAAATAGCCAGGGAATTGTTATGGCTAGGCTTGTACAGGCCCTAGGGCCGATAGCCTAGTACCAACCCATGAACCTATGAACCTAGAGAAATGGAAGCCTTCAAAACAACCTACCAATGATACTCTTTGCAATCTTAATGTTTAAAAATATCTTCTTCTCTAATGTTTCCCTTCACAACATCATGATCAAACAAACAAATTGGTTTGTGTTTGTACAGTTCATTATTTTAACTGAAATGGCATACCTGTGTTCATAAATGTTGATATACAAACTGTTGTTTTGTTCTGCTAAAATAAAATGCTTCGTAGTGTGGGCAGCTGGCCATATAAAAAATGCAGGTAGAGTTGTAGTTAAAATATGCAGCGATGTGGTATGTCTTTTGAGTTGTAACATAAAAGAAAGAAGGAATATTGGTTACATACCTGTACTGTTTACAGGAAACGTATGTATAAATCCCTTTTTGTATACACAAATGATCATTATCCACTTGGAAGCTTTCTAGTATAGCGTTGATAAGATTCTTTTTGTTAACGAACAATGGATAAACACTTCTTAACTACAGAGTTAGCTGTCAATATTTTCCAACTATGTAGAATGACATCTCTAGTAGCTGGATAATCTGTACTATAAGTCAACACAAAAGGCAGGCATCTGTTAGTTTCTTGGAAATGTGAAATCACCAACTCTTGACCCTGTGAGAAAGATATATAGCCCCATTCTCTCAGCAGTTTTTTTTCTCAAAATCTCTTAGATACTTAAGAAACCCCCAAGTGTTTTGTGTCAGCTAACTTCATTAACTGTACCTTATTTGTTCTAAACATTTAACACTTATCCACTTTTTAAATATAGGATGGATTCATGTGCTTGTATTTTAAATGGAAATTACTCACTACCTTTTCTCTGTCAATACAGGTGAAAAAAGTATTAAGTCACATCTTAGAAACTATGACATCCCATAATCAATGCATTCTAAATTATGAACAAAATTAAACATCAAAAAGGTGCTAGACATACTCATTGCTTCAAAGAAAATATTCGAAGTGTTAGCATCACCACCCTATACAAAGAAGATATTGTCAATAAAGCAGAAATGGGATTTAACACATTTTAAATACCTTTATTAAATTATCACTTAAGACAGGCAATCATACAGTAACAGAAATGGGAACAAGCCCTATTAACATTTTTTCCATTTACATACATCATGTATATCTTGTATTTCCTTTTATCATCAGTCTAAAATTACATAAACTCTTAAATTTCTTCCCTCTTGTAAATGTCATTCCTCCCCCACCTGAACAATATTGTGCTTGTATTGTTTCCACAATTTCCATTTATTTCAATGTAATTTGTTCCTAACTTTTTCTAAAGATACCTCTTCCAGTCCTTTTATCTCTTTCATAATATTCAATACTTTAAGTAAAGTTGGTTTAGAGACTTTGATTTCAGTTTTCTAGCAATTGCTTTCTTGGCAGCTAACAGAATTAAACTTAATAAGGCCTCACTCTGCCTAGGCAATTCAGATTCTTTGTACCAGTTGAAAATAATAATTTTCTTAGTTACAGCCATTTTCTCAACCAATATGTCTGACAGAGTACTCTGTAGGGAATTTTTTAAATTTGCCAACTCATTACACTCTGAAAGCATATGTTGCCATTTATCTCTTTATTTCCCATCATACCTCCAACATTTGCTATCTACCTGCTTATTTGAAGTCTGCTTGGGATATAAAAGTTTCTCTCCAAACACTTCCAAATAAAGATCCTAAACTTTGTGGACTTTGTTGCATATTTCGGAGTCATACATATGTCCTCAAATTGTTCTCTTTTAAATAGTTTTCCCATTTTCTCTTCCCCATCTTTTCTAACATCCGGATTTATTCTTATAGTTATCATGCAGTATTTTATATGCCATACTAATTACTCCTTATTTAACAGCAACTTCTGTTATAAATTCAAGTAAACCTCTACCAGGGAATGTCTTTCATTTAAAATTCCTCTATGCCTTTCTCTTTGCGTATACTCCATCAATCCCTGGTAGGAAAGGCAGTTTCTAGTTTGCAATCCAAACATCTTTTTGGCCTCATCCCACTCTATTACTTTTCCCTCTTTATATTTGCTCACAATACCTTGAGTCCTGTGACTATTTCCCCAGTAAATTCCAGCCCCAATTGCCTATTTTCTATACACCTACTTGCAGTCATCCCTATTTGCACAATCTCCTTTCTCCAGTCTTGTGATGGCTTAGTTCTTGAAATATTTTCTGCTGTTTTATGAATATAATATTCTGTATTGTTGCTTTATTCTCTTTAAGGATCCAGTGGCGGAGTTAGGCTCAGGGGCACGGGCCTCCCCCTTTTTAAAGCCAAAGTACAAGCCGACTCACTTTAAATAAAAGAAATGCATTTTTTTTTATTCAAATCTGTTCAAACTTGCTCACATTCTTTTTTTTTTTTTTTATAATGGTTATGTCAAGGATGTATCAGAGATGTGATAGGAGGTTGTTGTCAGGTGATCAAATTCTACTATCCTGGATAGCTTCTTCAACTGTGTTGAGGAAAATAATGCCCAGAATGTGTATTAAGTCCCCCTTATGTCAGAAGTAAAAATATTCTATATATTCAGAGAAAATATATATTCTCACTTGTGTTTCCTCTGGGTGCTCCGGTTTCCTCCCACATCCCAAAGACATGCTGTAGGTGGATTGGACACTCTAAATTGGCCCTAGCTGTGAGTGTGTGTGTGTGTGTGTGTGTGTGTGTGTGTGTGTGTGTGTGTGTGTGTGTGTGTGTGTGTGTGCGTGTGTGTGTGTGCCTTCTGTGGAAGGTTGGGTGCCGGGCTGGCAACTCGACACTGTAAAACTCCACTGCCAATAATAAGCAGACAGGTGATCCGCTGTGGCGACCCCTAACCGGGAAAAGCTGAAAGAAGATGAAAGAAGATCATGCAGTGACCACAGTACTAAGTTTTGAAGTGGCTTGTCGAAAGATTTTACTCTTCTAACATATTCTGGAAGAATCACACCAAGTTCTTGTAAGCAAGTAAAACAGCTTTATTTTACATGCATGGAGACCTGCTACATGATAGTAGTATGCCAGCAGTCTGGCTACTTGTACTTTGAGTTCTGCTTTTATAGACCCTTCTGCACGTACACACACGTAGCACACAGGACATTCATCAGAAAGTGATAGTTTGATTACTTGTTTTTACCAGCTAGTACCACAGTTATTCTTGCAACATTAACTTTCTTATCAGCAGTTTAAGATTAACTTCTGCATTCCTCAGTGATCAACATATTCCAGAACATTTCAGTTTGCATGCAGTGAACATTTTTCTGCTTAACCCTTTATATACAGAATACAAAATATGTTGAACTTCAGTATTTTTCCACATTTCCCCCCTTACAACATTTTGTGTACTGTTTATTTTACACAATCCCAGATACGTTTTATACCTTCTCATAATCAGAAAAATATGCTTTTGTAGCATTGGCAGAGATAACCTTCGATATTATCATTTTGATACATGGTATGCAACAGCAGCCAAGCAGCAAAAATATGACTGCACCAACACATACAGCAATTAAGATATTCATTAACACAGAACCCCAGTTTCCAAACAGGTTTTGGAAAAAGTCAGTCAAGGGGTTTGGACCAGGTTTAGTCAGTTCAGAAACTTGTTGAATTATTTCAAGATGACTCTGGATTTCATGCTCGTTATCAGGAATGAACGAGCAGCACTCCTCGTGTATGAGAGTGCAAGTACCTCCCTTCGCCGCTAGGGTGAAATCAAGCGCCATACGGTTCTGCAACACTACTGTTCTCATCGCCGGTAATTCATCCGTCACCAATTCTAGCACTGAAAATGTCGCATTACTCAGAGTCTCTAACAGTTTTGACAGTTTTCTCAGTTCCCAGATGGATTTTACTGTCCTATACGCTGGCAAAATACCAGCCCAAGCAATTACATCATCACCTAGGTCCATATGTGAGAGTCCTTTGCTGCTGACGTGCGCCAAGTCATGGTGATAAATCCATGACGCATCAATGTTACCTACGGGATTAATAGGTTTATTAAGAGAACGTGCATTTCGTATTTTACCTTGAGGTAATGCATTCACATGTCTGATAGCTGGTATCAGATATCCCAAAAAACAACTTCCTGACCAGCCATATGGTAACCATTTATATGCTTTCCTACCACAAATAAAATAACAATCATTCGTTTTGAGGGTGATATTGGTTGGAAATTCATAACTCCCATTTGGCTTTAGCCCCTTAAATAACAGGCCATATACATACAGCATTTTTTCAACAAAACTAGTATCGTTTACATTGATGTCTTTTTTTATAACTCCAAACTTGGTCTCACACTGCCCTTCTAGGGTACAATTATGAACTATTGTCAAATTACATTGGCTCAGCCCCACCTTAACTTTTCCAATCTTTTGAAAACACACTGTTCCGTTTTGGCGCCCCAGAAGAGGCAGCGCCACCTTGTCTCTCAGTGGTACTTCTGTGGTTTCAAACAACAAATTATTCCAAGTATCATTTGTTCCCAGAGGGGCTGTCCCTAACATTAAGCCACTATGTACAGTAGGTATTGCAGTACATACCCAACAATTTGAGACATTCATTGAGGATGCATATGCATATTTAATCACTTGATATGTATTAAAGTTTGGATGCCAGTTGGTGTGTTTGTCTCTTTTTGAATGGCTAGCTTCATTAAAAAACAGAAATGGCCAAAACAGAAATATTACAATCACAATAGTTATAAACAATAAAATATTGCAATAGAACCATTTTCTCTTATTCTCATTATTGTCCTTCATGGTTACTGCTGTCTGTTTGTTCCCCAGGGGGATTCAAGTTTTTATCTAACTTAAAATGTTTTACAATTTTACAATGCGTTAGGTGGATCCACGAGGACCTTTCTTTAATCCGAACTGCCGTTGGAGTTGCGATCAACACCTGGTAGGGGCCCTCCCATTTGGGAGATGCCCAGTTCTTGCGTTTAATGATCTTGACCCAGACCCAGTCGCCTGGTCTGATTTCTGTGATTTTGTCATCTCTTAAACCTGAAAAATAATCATTCGTTAAACAGCTGTTAGTATTGGTCAGCATTTTTCTCATGTAATCTGCTATCTCCTCACTCCCCTCATGTTCCGCAGGCAACAAGTTTTGCCACTGCGGGACGTAATAAGGTCTCCCGTACAATAACTCAAATGGGGTGACTCCTTTTGAGGTGGGAGTTATCCACATGGAAAGGAGGGCTAGAGGTAGACAGGTAATCCAAGACTGATGTGTCTCGGCCATGAGTAATCTCAACTTGCCTTTTAGAATGCTGTTGTGGTGTTCCACCAACCCTGCTGACTGTGGGTGGTAGGCACAATGGTGTTTCAGTTCAATTTGGAAAACTGTAGACAGTTTCTGAATGATCTGATTGACAAAATGCGTGCCGTTGTCAGAGTAGATGCGTGTAGGAAGTCCAAAGTGCGGGATGATGTGATTGACCAAAATTTTAGCCACTGTTTGAGCGTCCGGATGTGTCACCGGAAAAGCCTCAACCCACTTAGTAAATGCATCTACTATCACTAAAACAAACTTCTTTAGTTGTGCCAGGGTCAATTCGATGAAGTCCATACATATTGTATGAAATGGATAGGGGGGTGTTGGAAATGATGCCGGGGCAACTCTGACCCCTCCCCCGTGGTATTTAGCACATAATGGAGTCCTTCAGAAGTGCTGCAATGAAAGATCTGTGGAGAGAATTACAGTCTTAGGTTTGTGTTGTGTTTTGGAATGACATTTAGAAGGATAAGAGTATATAGACATAGCCTTTCAAAGACTAGCCCCAGTGGCTTCAGTTCATCTGCCTTTGGTGCCACAGTCTGACATTTGCACAGTGAGTTTTCCCATCTCACAGTGCTTTGCTGTGGCTGTATTCTTCTTCTGTGTGAAGTCTGAATATTTTCTCTGTCTTTGTGTGGGTTTATCTATCTGCTCTGATTTTCTCCAACACCCTCAAAATATCTTGCAAATGAAATGGTGTTCCTTCAATTGGCTTGTAGATAAATGAGGTGTGTGTAGGACTGTGCATCTAGTAACAAACCTAGCTTATCAGGCACAGTGTAAGTGTGAATATGTGGAAATCAGTGTATCTTGCTGCAGGCCTGGTTTACCTGGGATGGTGTGCAACTCACTTTAGACATGACTTATGAGGAGCACTGTGTGTGTGTGTGTGTGTGTGTGTGTGTGTGTGTGTGTGTGTGTGTGTGTGTGTGTGTGTGTGTGTGTGTGTGTGTGTGTGTGTGTGTGTGTGTGTGTGTGTGTGTGTGTGTGTGTGTGTCTCTGAGTATCTTTTATTAGTATCTTCCAGTTCTTTTGTTACGTTGGTATTTCCATTTTGAATATCAAGCTTTAAATTATCCACTTTTGACTCTGATTCCATTAATTCCTTATTCCACTGTTTTTGTTTATTTTTATACCTGCCCACCACTCTTCCATATAGATATGTCTTCATTGCATCCCATATATATATTTCAGATACATCTTTTGCAAGATTCATATCTAAGAATGCTTGTGTCTCTTTAATATAAAATTCCTTAAAATCTTTGAGATTTGTTATGTAGGATGGTATTCTTTCATATCTATGAATGCTTGTGTCTCTTTAATATAAAATTCCTTAAAATCTTTGAGATTTGTTATGTAGGATGGTATTCTTGTTACTGAAACATAAGTCTATCTCAAACGTTATGGTCTGAAAATGGACATGAAATGGTCTTGACTTTATTGAATTTAGTGGTTAAATCTTTTGTTATATACACTCTATTCTACAGTATGTATTATATCTATTAGAAAAATGTGTAAAGAATAGTGTATCTGGGACAGCATACTCATTTATGTCAACTATATTAAAAGTTTCAATGAAATCAACTTTGTAATGTGTGTGTGTTTGTGTATGAGTGAGAAAAATATCAGTGTTTTTATGTAGGCAGGTAGAATATTGCTGGACACATGTAACTTAGCAGTAACACACATACACACAAAGTTAATAACTTGGTATCGTTGAAAAATAAGCATAAAGTGAAGACCTGGCAGCTCTCGCATAGCAGGCTGGATAAGTGGATTTTGACACAAGCTTAGTACATGCCTTTGCCATTGATCCCACCAAGTGTAAAACTGGCCCTGTTCATAGGTGTACAGATAAAGTTGCTATACCTTGTGTGGAAGACTGGAAATGATGTGGTCATTCTTTAAATTTACTGACAATCAAACCTGTAGAGGCATACCCAGAAAGTTACTATAGCTTTAGTAGAAGTCTGAGGACACTGTGGTCACTAAGTCTGTGTGGGGTAACATGACAGGGGACAGCAGCAGTAGGCCTTTGAGTACAAAGTGGAAAAACCTGTCCACAGCCCTGGATGTATGTTGTTTGGTATGCTGCCTTTGATCCTTATGCTGCTCTTATTAATTTAAGGATTACTGCAGTAGTTTAAATCACATCTCTCAAAGACAGCCCATCTTTAGGATTGCCACCTTAATTACATGGGACAGTCTTTGCTGCTGTTAACTGCAAAAATAAATAAATAAACAAAACATGTCAAAATTCCTAGGATTTTAAGGCAAAAAATAATCTGATGTTGTTAATCCTCGTTCATTCCTTATGCATGGGTATCAGTTCCGAGCTCGGAACTGAGCCGGCCATTTTCCAAGCTTGCATCAGCTTCAAACTCTCGAGTTAAAATCTTACCCATAATTCTCCTCTCCCTGTTACCTCAGATTTCATTTGCTGTGTTGGTCATGTCAAGCTACTTTTCTTGAGCTAAGTACAGTCAATTGTTGTTTAATTGCTTTACAATTTACTTTTCTGTCAGAAAAGTTGATCTTTTATTGTCTCTTGCCCTATCGCATCTAGCATTCATAATTTCCTCAGGTTTTTTTCTGTCCTTTGCTTACCCTTTTTACCATGAGGTAAATTTCTTCTTACCATCATTGGTAATCCTTTTCCCTTTCTCTTTCATACCTTCGGGTACTCTCTTGTACCATTGTTGGTACTTTTCTATTTGTTAATATGGCAGATAAAAAGGGTAGTCCGGGGTTTAAGCGGTGTTCTGATTGTGGACACAAACTGCCTACTTCTGATGCACACTCTTTATGTGTTTATTGTTTGGGAGCTTCCCATTTATCTGTTGAACCACCTTGTACTATTTGTGAGAACTTTTCTAATAGAACTTTGTTAGAAAGGAAAAATAAGCTGATACTGAAGAGACTTCAAAAATCTCCCTTTTCAGAGGCTATTTCTGGGTCAAAGGTCTCAACCCCTCCTAAAGCCCATAAGAAAATGGATGTTTATACTAAGGCTAAATCCTTGCCTTTGTCCCTGACTGGGGACTCTCACCAACCAAAATCTAAAAAGGCTAAAATTTCAGCTCTGGTGCTCTCTCAGTCAGCCCCGGTGCTTTTGGTGCCCAGACCTTCGGCACCGAGACCTTTGGCTCCATTAGTGATTTCGGCTCCATCCTCTCCTGCAGCCTTCTACATATCGGCACCAAGGGGCTCCTCGGTTCAGACCATTAACACTGTATCAGCACTGACCATTCAGTCGGCGCAGACCTTGACCACATCGGCTCCGAGATCTTCCTCGGAACCAAGGCCTTTATTGTTGACTCAAATTTTGTCGGTTCCAGCTTTGACACCGACAACCACTTCGGCACCGATCCCTGTGTCGGTACAGACAATGACAACGACACCAATGACTTCTTCGGTGCAGACTACACTAGTTCGGTCTTTCTCAGCACCGTTGACCTTGGTGTGGTCAGATGAGATGGGCACCAAATCTGCCTCTTTTGTGGACAAGTCTGTTTCTCCCCTCAGTCTGTGTGAGTTCCACTAGAAGTCTTTCTGAACATGATGTGTTGCGTCTTGTGGACCAGGCATTCTTGGCCAGAGGTATTCCACCCCCAGGAACTATCCTTCCTTGGGAGGTGATCACCCATCTCTCGAAGACACCTTCTTATTCTCCTCCTTCATTGCCTTTGAAGTCCATGGATATAGTACAGTCTTCTCCTTCTGCGGTTCCCTTTATGAATCTCACTAAGGAACCACAGTTGCCTTCATGGCAGGAAAGTTTTGCTATGACCCAGGATGTCAGCTGTGGCATGCATAGCTTGCTGCTCCACAGTCATCCAGGGACTCTGAGTCAGCAGGCTAAGCCACTTAGGGGAGGTGCGCCCCCTGTCCTAGACATACACTCCTCTCCGGGTGGACCAGCCTTCCAACTTATGGAGAAGGCTTTAGCTGCTGCTGGCAATACCAGTCTGTCTATACCTCCACCCTCCTGTGGTACACTGGTTTCACAAGTCGCATCTAGTAGACACTGGGTGCAAGGGCCTCAGGACATATTCCCTCAGGAATCCCCTTTTCCATTGTCTTCCCCAGCTTCTCCCACTGAGGAGGTCCACTGGAAAAGTTCATGTAAGAGGAAGCACATGGACTCCACAGAGGAGTCCCTCACTGAAGACACAGATTTCGATGAGGGGGAAGGATCCCCTCGATCACCCTCTGAGGTATCCTTTGGTGATATCCTTGAAATCCTGAAACAGAGAGGTGACTGGCAGGCCTCTAATCTGACCCCTGAGGAATCTGTGTTCCTGCAGGGCTTTCGAGCTCGGCCCCCTACCTCATGGGTTACTCCACCTGCAGATCAGCTTGTCAAGTTCATCATGCAGCATGCTTGGAAGGCCCCTGATACTGTTGAAGCTATTCCCCGGAGGCCAGATAAGATCTTGTCCCCTCCTGCTTTAGATCCCCAGTGGTCCAAAGGTCTTCCTGTAGATGCTTTGATGGTGGCAGCCGCAACAAAAAAGGATCTGGCAGAAGAAGAAAGCCAGACTGTCCATCTGCCTAACAGAGAGTCCCGGGCCCTGGACAGAATAGGGAAGCGCACTTTTGCTTCAGCAACCTTTGCTATCAGGTCCCTGAATTATATGGCACATTTTACCAGGCTTCAAAGGGATCTGGTTTCTGAGATCTCTGAAACTTTGGCTGGTGCAGTGTCTGATAAGATCCATGACAAAGTGGCTTCTCAGCTGGCCACCATTGAGTCTATATCTAACTCCTCTATGCGATTGATATCTCACGCATCAGAAGGAGCAGCTAGAGTGGCGGGTTTAGCTGAGGTCTTGAGACGACATGCCTGGATGCAATTGTGCAACTTCACAGAACCTTTTAAGTCTTCCTTTCTTAATGCCCCCATTGAGCCCTCCTCGTTGTTTGGGCCCAAAGTTAAACGTACACTGGCCAGATGTGAACAAGATGGTAAGACCCTTTCTGCCATAGGTGTCCATTATTCTTCCCCTCAACGTGCTTTCTCATGAAACCAAAGGAGTGGGAAGATATGGTTCAAGAAATCTCAGGGTCCTTTCCATGACACACAGGCCGAGTTCTCCCCCAGAGGCATAGGGAGAAACTCACAGGGAAAACACTCCTTTCAGGGCAGAGGGGGACCACATAACCAGGTTTCCAGGGATTCTTTCCCTGGTCAATCCTACCAGCGCTCCTGAAGAGTGGCCCAACTCCTTTCCTCTGGAGGTGGTTGGGGGTCATTTCTCCTTGTACTCTTCTGCCTGGCTAACCATCACCACCGATTCTTGAGTACAAAGGATCATAACCAGAGGTTATCATATCCCCTTCAATCTTTGTCCTGTTCCTTTAAAAAAAACTTCCCGACGTTCCACCCAGTCAAAGGGAAGAAGCAGCTCTAGAGATAGAAAAGCTGCTAAGAAAAAGAGTCATCCAAATAGTCCCTCCAGATCAGAAAGGATCTGGATTCTACTCAAGAATATTTTTGGTGCCAAAGAAAACCAGGGACTGGAGACCAATTTTGGATCTCAGTATATTGAACAAGTTTCTGAGAGTACAAAAATTCTGGATGGTCACTATACAGTCTATCCTCCCGCTTTTGGAAAAAGATGATTTGATGTGCTGTATAGATCTTCAAGATGCGTACTACCACATAAAAGTGGACAGGCCATCAAGAAGGTTTCTGTGCTTCGGTCCGGGAGTCAGTCACTATCAGTTCAGAGTACTGCCCTTCGGACTCTTTACAGCCCCCAAAGTGTTCACAAAGTGCATGTCAGTTGTCACAGCTCACTTGCGACTTCAAGGATTCCAGGTGTTTCCATACCTAGATGACTGGCTCATTTCCACCCCCACCAGACATCTACTGGAAAAAGCTCTGGCATACTCTCTCCTCACTGCTCAAAGGCTAGGCATAACCATAAACTGGCAGAAATCCAATCTCACCCCATCTCAGTCGACAGAATTCATAGGGGTTATCTTGGACACACAAAACTGCACAGCTGCTATTCCAGAGCACAGAATTTTAAGGATAAAGCAAGAACTAATTCCAATTCTTTCAAAGGAAAAATCCACGGCTCACTCGGTTCTACAGCTGTTGAGTTCCATGGCAGCCTCCATCACCATTGTTTCCCTGGCCAGGTTTCACATGAGGCTTCTACAATGGCTACTGCTAACCCAATGGTATCCTTTTCAGCATCTTCTTTCAACCATGATTCGAGTAACCCACAGGTGCAAACAGGATTTAAATTGGTGGATGACACACAGTCTCTCACAATGGTCTCGCCCCTTTTCCCCCAGCAACCCAAGGCCACAGTGACCATGGATGCCTCCCTGATGGGGTGGGGGGGGCTATGTCAGGGACAGACAGTCCAAGGCACTTGGTCCCAACTGGAGGCCCATCTAGCTGAGGGCGCTGCTTCTGGCGTTGCAAGCATTCCATCCCCTGCTGCCGTCTGGGACAATTGCAATTCAATCAGACAACATGGCGGTAGTCTGGTACATCAACAAGCAAGGTGGAACCAAATCTTACCCCCTTTGTCGAGAGGCCTTGAGGATATGGCAATGGGTGATGGCTACCAACCATTTTCTTCTAGCAATGCACATTCCCGGGAGTTCCAACATAATAGCAGACAGACTCAGCAGGTGCATTCTGCAACCTCACGAGTGGTCCCTGAATCCCTTGATAGCGGCAGAGATCTTCCACCGCTGGGGCCGTCCTTGCTGCGACCCTATCCCCGACCAACTAGAAATGCAGCAACTACTTTGCCCTGATTCCCCCTCCAGGACAGTCTCCCAGGGATGCTCTAGTCCATGATTGGCCCTCAGGTCTTCTCTATGCATTTCCGCCCTTTCCTCACATTCCCCAGTTTCTGAAGAAAGCCCGGCGGTTGAAGAGCAAGGTAATCCTCATAGCACCATATTGGCCATGACAGATTTGGTTCCCATTCCTTTGGCCTCACCTACTAGATCGACCATGGATTCTCCTTCCATTACTGGAGTTGATCTCACACCCACAGAACCTGATTCACCGCAACCTGAACAGCCTGAAGCTAATGGCTTGGCTACTCCAATTCCCTTGATTGCCAGGCAGAATGATCTTTCTTTACCAGTACATAATATTCTCATTGCTTCTCATAAGGCTTTCACTAGAATTACTTATCTGAGCAAGTGGAAAAGATTTACCTGTTGGCTGAAAGATAAACAAACAAGTAGATCCCTTTTCAGCCCCAGTGTCGATAATACCAGACTATCTGGCCGACCTGTCTCAATTGGGTCTATCAGCCTCTACCATTAGATTTCATTTGGCTGCAATTTCTAATTTTCATGAGAGTGTCCAAGATTCCTCTCATGTTCCATAAATTGTGCAAGACCTTCATAAAAGGTGTGAATCATCTGAAGCCACCTTTTAGTGACCCTATTCAACCATGGGATTTATCATTAGTTCTACAAGCTCTGACAATGGCACCTTTTGAACCAGCCCCTTCTTGCGTCCTCAAGTATTTGTCATGGAAAACCTTGTTTTTGGTCACTATTACTTCTGCCAGACATATTTCTGAACTTCAAGCTTTATGTATCAAGACTCCATACTTGATTTTTCATAGAGATAGAGTGTCTCTGAGAACTAATCCGTCATTTCTGCCTAAAGTGATCTCTGAAATGTCCATTAATCAAGCCATTGAATTGCCAGTTTTCTTTCCCAACCATTCAAACAGAGGAGAGTATTGCCTACATACCCTAGATATACACAGGCAAATCCGTTTTCACTTAAACAAGACTAAACTTTTTCGTAAATCTGACCAGTTAATTTTGGCCTTTTCTGGATCTAAATTAGGATCAGCTGTTGCTAAGGTCACATTAGCTAGATGGCTGAAGGACTGTGTGACCTTTATTTACACACAGCGTAATATCTCGTTGCCTACTACCAAGAAAGCTCCATTCAGCAAGGTCGGTGGCAACTTCTGCTGCCTTCCATGTCAGAGCTTCTTTACATGGCATCTGTGCAGCTGCAACTTGGGCTACACCTCATGCCTTCATCAATCATTACAAATTGGATTTGGCCTCCAGGGGAAGAGCATCAATCAGTTCTATGGTGCTCAGGAATGTCCTTCCATGAGACCCTCCCAGGAATAGAGGTAGCTGGGGACTCTGTCCCATGCATAAGGAATGAACGAGGATTAACAATATCAGATAAAGAAGTTATGTCTTACCATAACGTTCCATCTGTATTGCTGATCCTTGTTCAGTCATTACGACCCTTCCTCCTTACCCCTCCTGTGGTTTCTAGTGGATCTCATCATCCAGTTCTCTTAGGTTATTTGACCAGAGGTTGCCTCTACCTTCTTTAACTCGCAAACTCAATCTGAGGTAACAGGGAGAGGGGAATTGTGGGTAAGAGTTTAGCCCGAGAGTTTGAAGCTGACACGAGCTTGGAAAATGGCTGGCTCGGTTCCAAGCTCAGAACCAATACCCATGCGTAATGACTGAATGAGGATCAACAATACAGATGGAACGTTATGGTAAGACATAACTTCTTTTTTCTTAACTTTCTTTTAATTATGTTGTACCTGAAACATGTAATATGATAAAAACAACACACATTCTGTAAGGTTGAACTTTTACTCTGGCCACTCCTCTCAAGTGTCCAGATTTTTGCAGAATATCCAAATTTTTGGCTCATATTTTTGGCCCGTTCCTGAAAAAATTTGTAGATTTTGGCAAATCACTGGCTGATCCGAGAATTGAAGACACTAAATAATGGCATACATTTGAGTTACAGACTTCATATCCTTCAGAAAATGTATGTTAAAACAAACCCTGTTACACTAACAACTTTCTATGTTTATAAGATCAATATTTAAAATGTCCCTATTTTTGGTCCTTTGTCCCCCCATTTTGTTGGGCTTTGTCTGGATTTCTTGCACTAAGAGGTTGACAGGTATGACTTTGGCATAAAAAGTGAAGTTCACTTCTTCATATTGAACAATCTATCTTAATATCAACATAGGTTCATAGGTTCATACTAGGCTATCTGCCCTAGGGCATTTATAAGCCTAGCCAGAGTGTGTTTGGCTTTCGCCACCCATTTTAAATTAATTTTGCTATGCCTTTTTTTGAGGTTAGTATACTGTGCCTCTGTCTAACAGTGACACAGAAGTGATAGGATCTCCCATCCACTCATCAAGATTCCTCTTGAAGAGAGTCAATGTGGGACTCTGCCTAACCTGGACTGGGATTTTATTCCAGAGTGAAGGGAGCCTCTGGGTTATGAATCTGTCCCTCCAGCATGTCCTATTTATTTCAGTGCGGAGATTCAAGTCTCTCGAGCGCGTAGCTCGATGATGGGATTTGATTTTCTGAGGTGCAGCATGTCCATTAATTCGGGTTGGACATGGCTTTATATCGTCAGGGCACAGATCGCCTCTGAGCAGGTGGTATGCCACTGAGTAGAGCTGGAGTTTCTGCAGCATATGGCATCTGTTTGAGCCTTTGATCCTCTTGGTGAGGTACTTTTGGGGTCTTTCCAGTTGCTGCAGGTGTCTGGTAAGGTACATCCCAAAAGGGCATTGTACTCAATTATGGGCCTGATGAGGGATGAGTAATGACCTCCTGATCTAGATGTGAATCCCTTCATGATTAGGTGGGCTATATAAAATGTTTTTCTAACCACTTCGGCCATGTGGTTGTCAAATGAGAGATTGCTATCAACTTGGGTCCCCAGGTCCCTAACGACTTCTTCTGTACTTAATGGATTACCACCTATGTGTGGGCACTTTGTTTTGCCAAAGGGGATGACTATACACTTTTTTAGCTTGAGGCCATGGCTCTGGCACCAGTTGTCTGTTTCTGAGGCCCTTTTTGGAGGATGCTTGTGTCGGCTGGAGAGTCAATTACAGTTTGCAGTCATTCAGAACTTGGTCAGCCACAGTCCTTCTGTGTTGGCCTGTACTGCCGAAAATATATACCGAACAAGAGAGGTCCCAGGACTGAGCCTTGTGGGACGCCACTTGTAACTGGTTTGGAGTCTGACATGGCTCCAGCAATTCTAAACATGTGGGTTCTGTCCTTGAGCCAGTTTGCAACCCATCTAGTGACATAGGGTTTATATTTAAGCTGGTGAGCTTATCTATAATGCCCGAGTGGGTATTGTATCCAAGGCTTTAGGTCCAGGTAGGCTGTGTGGACCACCTTCCCTCGCCAATGGCCTTGGTGACTGTTTCAAAGAAATCGACCAGGTTTAAGAGGCAGGATCTGCCCTTAACAAAGCCAAACTGGGTAGGATCCAGTGTCTGTAGGTCCCCAATATCTTTATTTATGAGGTTCATGATGATCCTTTCCATAGCTTTGCAGACCAAGCTAGTCAGGCTTATAGGGTGATAGTTTCCAGGATCCGTTGAGGCACCACCTTTGTCGAGAGGGACCACTGTTGCTGTCGCCCACTCTTTGGGTACATATCCTGTAGTAAAGCTAAGATTGAACAGTAGTTTTATGTTTGGGTTTAGCTCTTCTTGGAGTTCATGTAGGATGCAGCCCGGGACACCATCTGGTCCCATTGATGCTGTGTTTTTGCTTTGGAGGGCGGCTCTTACCTGAGCATCTGAGATGTCAGGGGCAGCTGGGATAAATATTTGCTTTTGGTGGGGAGAGGGGAGAAGTTTGCACTGAAACTGACAGCTAGGATGTTGGCAATGTCTGTGGGCGCGGTGTATTTTTTGTCATTTTGGACTAATTCTGAGCATATCTGGGAATTCCCACCCAGGTTCCTAACATAACTAAAGAAAGCCTTGTGATTATCCTTAGTGTCCTGTGCAATTTTTCTCTGAAGCTGGCCTTAGACAATTTTATGAGTTTTTTGCTAATACTGATCAGAGATGCCTTCCCTTTTGGGATTTTGCTCTATCATGTAGTAGCTTCCTCCTTCTATTGTATAGTTTGTTTAGACAGGACGCTGCCTTTGGAGGATTGGGTCCTGGTTTTATTTGGGATTGCATGATCCATGCATTCCTGAAGGTGTTCATAGGATGTGTTTATAAAGGATATTTTCGGGCTTTGAAGGATTTTCCGGTTTTGAGGGCTTTAGAGAAGTTTTCACTGTGGTTTTCTGGGCAGGGGTGGGTCGGGATGTGAATATCCAGTGAGATTAGTTTATGGTCTGATCTTACAAGTGAGGGATACACTTCTGGTCTGGAGCATAGTGTCCCCATGTTGGTGATGATCAGGTCCAGTATTTTTCCCCTCTTGTGGGAGTGGTAACAAGTTTGTTCCATAGCATTTGAGTTTATAAATTCTAGGAACCTTTGGGCTAGGTGTTGGAGCTAGAGTAATTCTCCCAGTCTATGTTTGGGTAGTTGAAGTCGCCCAATATAATGGTGTTTGGAGAGACCTTCATATTTTCCAGTATTCTCAGGAAGGCCAAGTGGGGTTCCTGTGTTTGGGAGGGTGGTCTGTAGCAGGCTATAAATTGGAAGGCAGTTTTACCCACAGTTAGTTGCATGGATAGTCTCTGATGCTCCACCAACCTGGAGGTGTGGGTATCTTTGACTAATATTGATACTCCCCTCCTATTGTGGTTCGGTCCAAGTTTTAAAGCATGGTATGAGGTATAACCTGGTAGTGCTGGGGTGCTCTCGGAGCCTTGAACCAGGTTTCTGTTACTGCACAGATATCGATGTTCTCCATGCTAAGGAGAGTTGCATCTTGAGGTTTAGACTTCTGGCGTTGAGTAGCATTACTCTTAGTTTCTTATCCCTTGTGATACCTATGGAGGTGGGTTTGTCTTTTGAGCCTTGCCTAAAAAGGCACTATGGGGAGCCTTTGCCAATATCCGAAAGCCTAGGGGTGACAGGTGCAAGCCGTCCCTAGCGAAGCATCGTGGCTTGTCGAGCATGTCATCCCAGGCTGACAGGCATTGATCCCGACACCAATACCTAAGCCAATTTTTGAAATTGATCATCTTGTCTTCATATTGTGGCATCATTCTTGGTGAGGGTAAGATGCTACTCAAGGTCAGGGTTATACGGCCTGGGCTACATGCTCAGAGAGCTCTATGTCTCTTTTCATGTAGTCCAGGAGCAGGTCATTCACACCAGCATGGACAATGACTGAGTCATATTTGTACTTGCCTTGGAGTGACCTGAGTGCTTGTGTTATGTAGATCTAGCGCCCGACAGGCAGCTCACTGTGACCTTCTCCTTGTTTAGCCTGGTGAGCGGGACATCAGTGTGCCTGACGATAGAGTCACCTATTACAAGTGTATCAGGTGTGTTGTTTAGCCTTAAGGGCTGTGACTGTTCGGCACACTGGCTTTGTGAGCTATGTGTTGCACGTGTTTTGTTTTGGGGTAGGGGTTGGGTGTCTGCTTTGGAGGTCTCTGCTGCTTAGGCAGATTTTTATTTAGAGCCTCCGAGTATGTTTTTGTGTGTTTATGTGCTTGGTTTGTGTCATGGTAGGTCTATGTGAGACTGGAATTGTAGTGAGTGTGGTTTCCTTCTCCTCCTGACTGGTTACGCCAGTACTGAGTTGAGAGAGCTTAGCCTCCAGTTTGGCTATATGGCTGCATCTCTCACATGTGTTGGAATTTGTTGGGAGGAGGAGAGGGTTGTCTGTGTACATGAGGCAGTTGTAACATTGCCTCAAGATTCCCAGATTCACCAGCTGGACCGGAGAGGAGATTGACAACTGACCTTTGGACATGCTAGAATAGTATTGGGAATTCCTTTATAATTGAAAAGGGCCAATGGGGAACAAGGTACTCAAGGGGAGCTTGTGAGGGTGTAGTGCTTTTAATTTTTAGAGCTGACTTATATAATTGCTTTAGTGAGCAAGTGCCAGCTAACTTAAATGCAATGTGTTACAGGTAACTTAAATGCAAAAATGACAAACAGTAACTTTCTTTCAAGTGAAACAAGGAAATAAGTACAGTAAGCAATGCAGATATCACTAGGGATCCACAGAAGTGCTAAAAGTTTTAGGTGGAATTAGCATTTCAGGGAAATAAACAAACAACAAGCATACAGATAAAGCTAGATTCAGCAGGCCTGGATCTAGTCTATGCTACAGCAAACAAGGTGTACCAATTTCAGTAAGAAACAGAATATGCAGGCACTATAAGCCTCTAACCAGAAATTCCCTGCTCAGAAGGGCAGAGTCCAGCCTCCTCCCACAAGAGTGCAGACCGCAATCCTTCTTAACGTAAAATAACTGGCCTGAAGCCCAAGTGCTTAAACCAGAACTAATACACTTTTAGAATAACAGACACTGTGCTCTCAATCAGCAGTTCCCAACTTAGAAGGATGCAAGCTACCTGTCCTGCCACCACAGTGCAGGCCACAAACCTTCCTAATGTAAAACAAATGGTCTGAAGCCCAAGTGCTTAATCCAAAAGACTTAGAAATTATAGCTACACTTTAATCACGTTACTACCAGCAGTAATAAATACAACTGAATACTTTAAAGAATGCCTGGATTAGTGCTCAAGTTATACAAACAAAGCTAGATTCAGCAGGCCTGGATCTAGTCTATGCTACATAGTACCGTTTGTCCTGCAAAACTTCAAGTTTCCATAAAAAAAAAAGTCCTACTTTGGTAATCTGAAAAGTTGGTAACCCTATATATCCCCTCATACCTCTCAACCTCTTAGAGCAAAAACTCCAGACAAAGCCTAAAATGAAGGGGGGACAAATAGGGACAGATTTTAAATATTGCTCTTACAAACTTAGAAAGTTAATAGAATAATAGGTTTTGCATTAGCATGAATTTTCTGAAGAATGTGGAGTCTTAAACTCAAATGTTTGTCATTATTTAATGACTTCATTCCTCAGCTATTTGCCAGAAAGGTACAGATTTTAGGAGGAACACACCAAAAATATGAGACAAAAATCTGGACATTCTGTGAAAATCTGTATAGTTGAGAGGTATGTATCCCCTGTTCTAAATAGTAATTCCTCTTGCTCCTACACATGCAAATTTTTAATACTGACACGTTTTTTCAACTCAGTCTAAGATTTCAAAGCAAAACTTTGTGGCATATAGTACTAAACCATACTATTTACTTAATCTTAACATATTCCGTAAATGGAAACTAACACATTTTAGTCATGTTGTGACATTCCTATTGAAAGGTCTTAGCAAGTTTTTACATTTTGCCTGTTTGTTCAAATTTTAGGAAGCACAGATTTGTGAAACTGAGAATTTAGAACTATCACTAAATTACACTATATTCACATTCATCACTAGAGATGACTGTTTTAAAAGCTTTAAAATGTAAAGCTTGTTTAGTATAACAGTAGTTATTTTCAAACTGTCTAAAAACATTAGAAATGTAGGCAACTGAATTTGCTTCAAACAAGGGATATCATTTACAAATGTCAGTACAGCACTGATGTGGTTCATAGAAGCACAGATAAATAAATCCCACAATGCTATGTTCTTAATTCTGAGAGTGTTGTAAGAAATATGGAGGAGTTTCAGACCGGTGAGGGGGTAAACTTAAAGTTATATGTTTGTTACTACTGAAAATTTTCACATGGCATAATGATAATTTGCTTAGTTTTTAGCAGACATGTTTGATTATTCTTTGTGTTGTATTTTGAAAGATATGATTTCATGTGTATGTTTTATTCATCTTTTTGGATTATTAATTGTATTTTCTGGTCTGTGTAAAATTTTACAGCCTTTTTTTTTTAAGTAGATAATTTGTAGCCATTGCTTTTGATGCTGATCCATCTGATATCATGATATGTCCAAGAAGGGTGATGTTAGGTTGGCTTAGTTTTATCTTTTAAATATTTTCATATGGTTGGTAAATTCTCTGATGAATGGGATGTTATTTGGATCGCTTCCCTTTGTTTGAAAATATTGTGCTTATTGTTTTACTGTAAACTGGCTAAATTAAAAATATGCTCTTGTTTAAAGTTATGATGGAAAATATATGACTGTATTAAGTTATGTGTGAGGAGACGATACACTCTTCCTTTTTCAATTTCTCCAAATCTTTTGGGTTTCTAATACCATGACAGGAACAGATCCCATTCCTAAGTCAAAGTACAATTAATGTTCATGAAATTAATATTGTTTTAATCTTTGATGTCAGTCAGAAGTGCTCTTTGCAGCACCCACAGTGGGCCCAGTAATGACTCGGTCTGCAATTTGTACAAAGTTACATGTGTTGGTAATGTATCTAAATATGATTGTAGATTCTTTTTTATAAAACCTGTTGCTCCTACTACTATTGGAACTGTCTGGGTATCTTTCTTCCACATTGCTCTTGTTTCTGCCTGCAAATCCTGATATTTTATGACTTTGTGTTTCTCTATATGCAAGACACTGCAGTCACTGGGTGTGGCGATTTCAATGATCAATGCTATTTTTGTCTTCTTTTCATAGACCATTATATCTGGTTTTCTAGGATCTATCTTTTGAACTGTTGTTAATGGATGATCCCATGTAATGTAGACTTCATCATATTCTATGATGCTTTGTGGATCATGTTTCCGGTGTTTTTCAGCCACTTCAATACCATAATGTTTAAACAATACCCAGTACAACCATCTTGCCACATTATTATGCCTTTCAGTATACAGTCCTTCTACCATTAGTGTCACAGCCACCAATGAGGTGTGCAATTGTTTCCAATTCTGTTTTTACAAAACCTACATTTGTCTTTTTCTCCCATATGTTCAATGGGTTTCGTAAACCAATGTGTACGTAGCCCGCTATCTTGGGCCGCCAATATTAACCTTTCCTCTCTTGGTTTGAATTCGCCTCTCCTTAACCATTCCTGCGTTCGATCCTAATCAACATGAGGTTGTTCTACCTTTCCTTTATAATCATGTCTATGTCTTGACAGTATTACAAGCATTTAGTATAGGGAAAAGCAATTTCCTTTCTGTAAATAGTATGCTTTTGCAACATATAAATTTGTGGAGGAAAAAAACAGCCTCACTATTCATAGCGTTATGTAAAAGCTGTCTTTGGAAATGATTTCCTCCCAGCTGAGGTGGGCTGTCAAGGAACCATAATGTTTGGACTGCAGCCAGAATCTTTGTATTTCAAATCCTTATGGCTAGATTGTCAGGCAGTCTGTAAATATTGCCTTTATAAAATGCTTTCCAAGGCATACTGTTTGCAGCATAATGCATATAGAAAACAACCCGTATAGTTCAAAATGTTCTTTCTCAGAGTTCTCATAATACAAAAATGTATGCTAACCTTAGAATTCTATACAATTTTTTTTTAACTCTATTAATAATTTTTTGCAGTCCTTCTAGTTCATTTACCAGGATTTGTGGGACCTGTTTAGGTTATAAATAAAATATCTTTAGCCAGGATCGAAGGGAACCATTACTGTTGCATGCTGGTGGTGGGGATAGCTCCATTCTTTGCAGGAAACCCATTTTTATCGATTTTTCACTACATTTTTCCCTGAAACTGAACTTTCTATACTGCATTCACAGCAGCTAACGAAGGGTTTTCCATTAAATACCACTTGCGGTGTGTGTGTGTGTGTGTGTGTGTGTGTGTGTGTGTGTGTGTGTGTGTGTGTGTGTGTGTGTGTGTGTGTGTGTGTGTGTGTGTGTGTGTGTGTGTGTGTGTGTGTGTGTGTGTGTGTGTGTGTGTTGGTGCCACCGTAAAATAACCCTCATTTAAATTAAGGGGAGTTCATGAATTCAGGCCCTTAAAAGGCATCATAAAAAAATGTTTTGAGGGATTCACACTTTGTAGATAGGATTGATGTGGGACCTGTATCACTAAGGGTGATATTTAGCCATTGTAACTGTATTTGTAAATTGTCCCAGGACAGAAATTATATATGTGTATATCTGCAAAATATTTTATGCCACATTTTCTTGGATGAAATGGCCACAGTCTTGCATTGATTTGAAGCCAGATAACCATACAAGCATCAGCATTATTGATGTGCAGAAGGGAAGGACTTGACCATTCACATCTGCAATTTCTAGTAGTTTCCCCACAGTTACGAAACTCAACCAGTGACTGAAGGAGGAGGCATATCATGCTTTCCTACTGGCTTACCTTATTCCTTGTATAAGGGTCACATCTTCCAGAGGTTCTCTACATAGGTCAGATTGGGTGGTAAGAGGCAGCACACTTGGCGGGACCAGACTGTCTGAGCCCATGCCATCTCTCAACTGCCCAGAATTTTTTCCACATATTTTTGATCAGTTCATCAGAAAATGTGTAATTTTTATGGCAAATTGTTAAGGATTGAAGTTGCTAAATTATAGACATTTGAGTTTCAGATGTCTGATCCTTCAGAAGAATGCACACTAATATAAAATATGTTACTCAACTTGTTCAATTTTAAAAGAGCAATATTTCTCAAACAGATCCATTAGTGAAAACAATACCCCAACACTTCTTCATAATTCCTCTACACAAAATCAGCACGTCTATTGAACATCTCAGCACTGAAACAGTTCCTTTTACTTCTTAGGCATGGTCAACCAAAGCAGAATCTCTGGCCACATTCTCACCTCTCTTCCTTGACCTATCTAAAGCCTTTAATGTGATTTCCTATCAGCTTCTTTTCCACAGGCACAACCTCCTCAGCTTGGTATACTCATCTTTAAGCTGGTTCTCCAGCTACTTCAGAAACTGCACCCAGTTTGTAAAATGGTAAGACTCCAACCCTAGCTTCTTCCCATTCAAAGCAGGTGTTTCCCAAATTAGCAAATTCAGAAATTATATACAAAAAGCACCCAAACCTGCTTCCATTATTCAGTATGCTGACAACTCCACTCTGCATCCTATTTAACCATCCTGCAATCCATCACCCAGGCTGTCTTCACTTCCATTGAAAAGTGGTTACAAAAATCCCAATTACTCCTAAACCCAAAGAAAACCAAACTTCTCATATTTTATCCCCAAAACACAATTCCAAATGTCTATAACTTCAACATAATCACTGCTACCAATGTTAAAACTGAACTTGCAACCCACCCTAGATTACTAGGCACCGCTATTGACTAATCAAATTTCTATCTTAATATCAACGTAGTAAAAATGCACACTGAGCTAGGATCTCTAGACAGAGCCAAATCTTTACTTAATGACCACAGATGGGAAATAGCAACCACTACCCCTCTCCCCCCAGCCTGTTTTATGCCTCAGAATTATTTACTAAACTCAACCCATTCCAATTCAAAAAAATTCATAACAAAATTAGCAAATTTGCATGCCTCCCCAGTTGAGTCCAT
Source organism: Protopterus annectens (assembly GCF_019279795.1). Taxonomy (NCBI): domain Eukaryota; kingdom Metazoa; phylum Chordata; order Ceratodontiformes; family Protopteridae; genus Protopterus; species Protopterus annectens. The sequence continues at coordinate 1,893,401,570 of NC_056741.1, read as the reverse complement.
CACTTCACATCCCCAGAACCAATAAACTGGGTAGAACTCACCCATCACATCTCTCTTACCCAGTTAGTCAGAGCACACAAGATGCTGCATATTTCATCCAAAACTCCCTCAGTGTCTAACCTCATACAGTGGCACTTGCCAAAAAAGAAATCTTTGCTCCAAAGAAGTATCATCCTTAAAATCCAAAAACACTTTCACATAGATTCTGTATTCTCATAAAAAATCTGAAACAAGCTTGCTAACTCAGTCAGACTCTTACACTTTATCAGAGATTTCAAAACTGCACTAAAATATACATGTACTCACGCAAACTCTGCAAGTACTCCATATCCATCATCGACCCCCACCTAGTTATATTTTTTCTCCTCTACAACTCCTATCTTGACATTCTTTCTCCCTGTTTGCTGTCCTGTCTGCAGCCTCTTCTATCAGTGCTTGAACAGTGTGTTCTGCTGCTTTCAATGTTTTATCAGATGAGAAGTTTTGCATATGCTTCTATTTTTTCTTTGACTAGCCAGCACAGTACCACCTGTTGATTACAAGTTTCATTTAGAAGTTTTGACAGGAAAAGTTGATGATATTGAATTTTTCCTTGGTATTATGGTTATTTGAGGTGATTGAGTGAATTGCAGCATTTTAAATGACTTTTGTTTAAATTGTGATTTGGTGCCAATTTGTATGCTAAACATTTCTGACAGGATTTTGTCATCAGCTTATAATATATATTTGTTCTCTAAAAGTGTTTAGGCTGTATCTATTCATTTTGACTGAAACTAACAAATGTTTACAAAGTTAGGGGACTTTTGTGCATGTAAGTTCTGTTTAGAACTGTGTTACTGAAACTGTCATTTTATTTTGTGTAACTCCTGTAGAAATAGACTTCAGATTACTTTTTATGCCATTTTGTATGTTAAACATTTCTGATAGGAATTTTTTGTCAGTTTATGATTTATGTTTTGTCTAATACTGTTTTAGACTGTATCCATTGTTTTGGACTGAAACTAACCTTTTTTTTTTTACAAAATCAGGGGGATTTTGTATTTTGAACTGTGTTACTGAAAATACTGTAATTTTCTTAGTCTGTTCAGAGGAGTGTCCCTACAGAAATAATCTTTAAATCGCTGTTTAGAGGGAGAATCCATATTCTTACTGTGCTGACTGTGTAGCCAGTATCTGATGTTGAGCTGGCTAGTTTCTTGTCTCCTGATCGACACGCCAACCCTCTCCATCTTCCCCATCTGCACCTAAAAACAAAAGAGTAAATAAAAAAATATGACTCAGCCTACAGCTTGTGACTCTGCAGTAGACTTATCTTCAGACAGGCTATCAGATTACTCACCTTCTGTTACCTCTAGGCCTTCTGGGGTGGTCATAGTATCACAAGTCTGCATGGCACAAGAGTATGGGAGAACCAAACCCTTCAGGTGCAGGGGAATTCAGGGGTACAGAATCTGTTGCCAGTATTGATGCTTTCTCCCAGGGATCATCCACTAGTGTAGTGCATGCTAAAAATAAACAGAAGACCCTCTACAGGATGAAGCAGCAGTCTCTGACTGGTTTCCCATCTGAGATGGTTGCAATTGATAGTGCAATTGGTTAGGAGGTGCAAACCTGGGTTATAGTAATGTTGGCATTTCCACTTCCTGGTTGCTCTGCTAAGGATCAACAAACAAAAACTATTTCCCAAACAAACTGCTAAGGATCCTTTTTTGAAGAAGATCCTGTGTCTGAGGACTATAACCTGTTGGTGTCAGATCAGTTGGTTTCCTGTGACGACAAACAGACACAGTGGCCCAAACAGATCCATTCCTTTCCTTCCTTTGATTCCAGCACTAGGAGATTTCTTACATTCCTATCTGAAATGCTATAATGGTTACAATAAACTTTATATAGTGCACATGACTAAACTGAGTATTTGCTTTTGGGGATTTTTTCATGATATCTAGGGTTTTTTTAATGGCTGTGTTACTTTCACTGAACTTCACTGTTTCAACATGATTCATTATTTATTTAAAAAAAATATATATATATATATATATATATATATATATATATATATATATATTTAAATTCACTGTGGTACTTGCTGTGGCTAATGTTATTTTGAGTGGGACTCTTTGCTAGTTTATAAAGATGCATATGCCAGCTGTGCCATGGAAGTGGACTGTGACTTGGCATGGGCAACCAAACATCTCTTCCAGGTATACATTGACAAAACTGGTACTGTCTGCACATTTGCTGTGTGCTGGATGTGCATGATGTCAAAGCATCTTAAGGTGATAGTTCCTCATCCCCCAAACCCAGTGTTCCACTTTCCTACTCTCCACCCCAGTAGTTGACTTACCACACTGCACCCCACTTTTGTAGATTCCTGGATCCACCAATGGGATCTGTATCCAAAATTCCACTATCTTCTTATTTCTTGAACTTCCCTGCTGATTCATAATCATCCCTTTCCATTTTGAATTATAACCTTCTACTTGTGTTATAAATAGAACCTTAACTATGAGCTCAAAAATATCACTTCAAATCAGGTAATCCTAAACCACCTAGTTGTATTGGGAGAATCAACTTATCCAACTTAACTCTCTCCCTCAAAGGTAAATTTATTCAACTCTTTATTAATTATTGTCTACGTTTCCACTGATCGATAAAAATATGCCTGACTTGTATATAAGACTAAAGGGACTAAACATTTTCACTGCTTGTATCTATTGATATCCATATATACAGATTCTTCCACTTTCTCAGTTTTTGTTATTATCTTTTGTTTAGTCTCTTCCCACATATCCTTAGCTGCCATAACAGAAGCCTTTTTAATCCATATTCCTAAATACTTAATCTTATGTCCCCATATTGCTGAACCAACTTGTGTGGGTACATAATATATGGCTATAGCCTTTATCTTCATTAATTTAACATTTCCAAAAGACTTGAAACTATCTCAAAATGTTCAAACACACTGATATGTCATTTACTGGATTTATCAGGTACAAAATAATATCATCTGCAAATAAAGTCATTTTTTCTTGATTACCATGCTAATTATATCCTTGTATTTCTGAGTCCCCCTGTTTTCCTTACCAATGGCTTTAAATATAAAGCAAATAAAGGGTGAAGAGGAAATCCCTGCCTGGTTCATCTGTTCAAACACAAATTATCAGCGAGGAGCCCTGCCACCTTAATTCTTACCTCTGATCCTTCATTTATGCTATTAACTTTATTATTGTATCAGGGAATGCAAATACTTCCATTGCCCTACTCATAAAATCCCAGCTTACTCTATTAAATGCTATCTCTGCACTAAGACCCACTAACAACAGTGGATCACTGTTGTTCTATTAATGTTGTCAAATATTTGTCCCCCCTCCACAAAACCACATTGATCCATATCTATCAGTTCTGGCAACACCTTTGACATTTATTTAGCTACCATAGACATAAACACTTTATAATCATAGTTTACAATTGAAATAGGTCTATATGAAGCTGGGTCTGATGGGCCTTTACTGTCTTTACGTAATACAGCCACCACAGCTTGCTTTCAAGATGTTAATATACTGTTAAATAAAATCTTCCACATCTTTATCACTTTCTTCCTTCTTAAATTCTGGACTTTCATAAGAATACCATCTGTTCCTGGAGACTTTCCTAAAAATTCATTATCCATCACAGTTTTTATGTCTCCTCCTCTTATTTTAACTGTTAGTTGTTGAACGTTATCTACATTTAACCTTAACATAATTAAGTCTCCTTCTCTGCTTTATAGACATTTTCATAACATTTCTGAAATATCTCTAATAATACCTTTACAGGATCAATAGTTATTTTTGTTATAGAATTCCCAAGTTTGGCAACAATCCTTTTTACCTTCTGTTGCCTTATTCATTGTGCTAAAGGTTTTTGTGCTTTGGAGATACTTTGAAAAAATAGTTGCTTAACAGCAGTCTTCCTAAACTCATGCATATTATCCAGATACTCCCTTATTTTCCCTTTAGCAGTTTGCATTTATCCCTCCTCTTGTCCTGCGACATTCCTTTCATTCTTCAATACTTAAACCTTTGTCAGCCCCTCCTAAGTAATTCCTATTACTTCTTAACCATGTCTCTTTCTCTTTTTCTACCCTATTTTTAAACTCTATTTTTATTTTATCCCAGTCACTAGCTATAACTAATGAAAATATTTCTATCTTCCCTAATAATTCTCAAATCATTTCCACTACCCATTCCTTAGATTCCTCCCTTTTTAACAGGCAGGTAGGAAAGTGCCATTGTCTCATGTTATCTTCATTACCCTGCATTTTTATTTGGGTTTTAATCGGTGCATGTTCTGAAATGCTTATTGGATTTGTGTGGAAACTTTCAATTAAATGCGCACATTCCTGTGAAATATCATTTTTATCTAGTCTAGTACCTTGGCAAAAAATATGTAAATTCTGTCCAAGTTCCCAGTACTGAATTCACATCTTCCATACCAAATACTTTCATTAATTTCTTCAGAAATCTACTCTCTGTTGTTATATTTTCCCTTTTAGGGTTCCTTTGATATATCCTACTAGTGCAAATCAAGTTCCATTCCCCACCTGTAAGTAATACTCCCTGCTGAAAGTTGATTACTGCTCCCAAAATTTTCTTAAGCTTCATAATAGTAGTTTTTGGTGAAATTTAAATACATGCCAGCATAATCCTCCTTTCTTGCCAAAAGCTGCTTACTACCACAAATCTACAATTACTGTCATTTATTTTTCTCTTCTGTCACTATTGGGCCTTCTCTAGTTATTCATTTAAGTACTCCTCTTTTCCTTTGACTTTGATATTCTGCTAAATATCCATCTTGAATTCCTTTCTTTATCAAATTCACTTGCTTAGTTCTTTTCAAATCTGTCTGCTGTAGCATTGTTATTTGTACTCTGCATTTCTTAATATAATTAAGTATTATTTCCTTTGTATCTATACCTGTGAGACTATTAACATTTCAAGATAATATGGAAAGTATCAGTATTATGAGAAAAAGTTCTTATTCCTATCTATTATATATGACAGCTTTTTAAAATCATGAACAGTTTTAAAAGAAATTGTAATGAAGAGAAATTGGTTTACTGACATTCAGCCTCTTGCTTTTACATTAATATCCTTTTAAACATTAATGAGAAGTTTAACAAAATCAACAAAAGTCCATTCATTCTACTTTTCTATGTACAGCCATGTTTCAGAACTGTGATTTATGCTTTGTAATCTTTCTTTTATTCACCAATTTCTGTATTTTGGTCTTCCTGTTTATCTCTGTCTCCCAGCTGCAGACTCTAATTCTAATTCCAAGATATTCCCAATTCTTCTGGTCATCTCCTATGCTTTTCTCTGTCTCTCAAACATTTTCCTTTGAAACACTGGAAAAAAATTCATTGGCAATGTCTCTCCATGTTCTTTATTATCAGAAGAATGTGAAGCAGAGCCACTTTCTGCTTGATGGTTCACTTTTTATTGGGCAAACTTTTGTATTTACTCCTTACCCTGTTCTGCATCAAAAAAAATGGCTTTGATCTTCCAGGAAAAAAATATTCTGAAGACAGCTGGATATAGCAGCTTGAATCTCACACCTGCCTCTTGATATTCCCCTGGTTGCTGGGATAATTGTTTTCTCTTCTTCCTGGTATAATATGGAAAGTATCAGTATCTCATTTTTTTTTCTAAACTCCAAAACAACTAGGTACTACTGACTATTAATTTATTTTGTACAAAGCAGTTAAAATGATATTGTAACAAGTCTCATATTCTTCTGCTGATTGTTAATACTTTGTTTTTAAAATTGTATTCCCTGAGCTTTTCTCCCCGGGTCTCTGCTGAAAAGAGCCTAAAGCTGATTGTTAATACTTCATTTCTAAAATTTAAAATTGTTTTTCCCTGAGGAGCTTTTCTCCCTGCATCTCTGCTGAAAATGAGCCAAAATCTCAGTCAGACTAACCTGATTAACAAATGTAAAATAAATAAATAAAATAAAATACAGCAAGTAATTATTTTCCACAAACACTAAACTGTCTCCAAATTTTAATACTTTGCTCTTTTGCCACAGGTTTATCTGGATCAACTCTTTCTACTGGTAGGATTGCATGTACACTAATACATGTCTTGGATGCTCCCTCATGGCCAGGTTTGGATTATACACATGATATACCTTTCCAATGAACAGATCCTGCTGTGGAATACTAGTCAGTTGCTTATGTGTGCATTCAATAAATTAATATAATCTGTTCCTTCTAGTTTCTGTGATACAACAGAAAATCTCAGGTTTTTCCTACATGCTGTGTCATCCAATTCTAACTTTTTTGAAACCTCTCTTCTTGAGCAGTCTCATACTCAGCCAGCCTTTTCTTCATTTTGACGTCTTATTTTTGCAGTTTTATCAGCTCATCTGAATATGTGTTTTAAGCATCTTCCATTTTCCAGCCTTTTTTATTTGAGTTGAAGTGTTTAGTTTACTTTAATCAACTCTGAGCACATTTGACTTGTTTTTTTTCCTTCAGATTATTGGAAGCATGTCTTGCACAAAAGCTGGAGTTTGAGTTGCTTTTTGCTGAACAGCTGCAGGATGCTTCCCGGTCAATGTTTTCTCTTCATCTTTTCTAGTTGCTTTTCTTTCAGGCTCTTTTAGGGTTTTTTTTCCCCCGCTGGCATCCAGGCAGTGTACTTACTTGCCAGTAACTAAATTTACTGAAAGTCACATAGTTTCTGGCCCTTGTTTTCTTGTTTTTTTTTTTTTGTTGTTTTTTGCACTAGTTAAGCTTTTGATCAGGTGCAGCCATCTTAGAAAGCCCACCATAGCAGCCTATTTTGACAGGTAATTGTCACTTAGTTAAACTTCCTGAGAAATAAGACATGATGGGTATGCTTTGTTATGTCTCATTATGGCAGCTGTCCTGATTTATGGATCTGAACCACATATACTCTTTAGCTTACATAGGACAATATTGATATTGCATAATAAGAAAAAGCAAGTACTGTGTGTGCAACCTAGAAATAAACCAAAAAGGTTATGGGTTCATGCAATAAATGGCAAATAAAGGGTAAAACTGTAGTTTTAACTAGAAATCATCATTGGGGTGTATAAATTGAACAATAAAGATTCAAAAAAATATTGTTATCCTAGTAAAAAGTCTGTGGTGCCATGAAACCACATACAAATCTAAGCAACCATGTGCTGTAGTAAAGCTTGTGTCAAATTTGGTAGCAAACAACAGCTTTAAATGTACTCATTATTAAATAGGGTGTCACATAGCTAGATTTTGCACTAGTTGACAGTAAGACTATTAATCCTGTGAAAGCTGTAGATTAATATTGATGCTATGCTTGGAGGATAGAGTGGTTGAAACTACATTCTGTTACTGCACAGTTGCAAGGTAATTAAGTGCAATATGCAATTGTGCCAGAGAACTGCAAGGTCTGTTAGACTCAAGCAGTGTGATAACACTTATACATCAGTGGTGTGCATGTGAGAAGAAAACTATTACTAACAAAAATAGTAGAACTTGAATGCTTTCATGATGATGAGCAATGGTCATTTTTTACATGGATAAAAGTACAAACTGGGTTTAGAAAGCTAGTCCATCCAGCCATCCAGCTGCCCTGGTTCTCATTTTAAAATTTATCATAGAAATATGTAAATGTTTTTCCCAGTTTGAACAAATGTGCAGGCAATGGAAAGATTACTCTCTGTGTGCTGAGAATCAGAAGGTGAAAAAACCTACATATGTGACTCTGCATAACCTAGAAAAATGGCAGAGAAGCAACCACTACACACTTTGTCAAAGGAAAAAACTTCAAAGACCAATACATGTAAGGTTCAGTTAAGGCACTTTAATTTACTTGCAGCAAGGAGACAAAAACATGCAAATACAAGGATTTGTCTAACTACTAACAGAAAGTATGTTCATTCTTATACTGTTTTACAAGACATGGCCTTCTAAGCTGACGTAATCAAACACAACTTTCAGTATTGTTCTACAGCAGATGTTACTCAGATTTTCTGCTGACATGACTAGATTTGTGAGAAACTTTTCAGAAAAACAACCTGGCCTTGGTGACTATTAATCCGTTTACAAGCATCTATTGTACAGTGTTACATTTCAAGGTACTCTTCTAATACAGATACAAGCAAATGCTGATTGCAGTTCATATTTTCAAGCAGGCTTTGTACTAATTATCTGTAACTTCTACAGCTGTGTATTTTCTCATGGCACAGCAGAACTTCTTGTCTAAGTTTCATACAAGTAGTATTGCTCTATTCATTATTTTCCTAACGCAAGCAAAAATCACCTGCTTCTCAGTAAATTTCCAAGGCACAAGCAAGATTTTAGCTAACAGTACAAGGTCAGAAGGCAACTGCAGTTTGTACAGATTTATGCAGTATGAAATAGAATAAATGTGTTAACCCTTTTCAAGCACTAAATGCACTAAGCATATTGCTAATACACACATTAATACATATTTTTCTAACACACTTATTAGAGTGTTTGAATCCAACAAAATCAAGGCAAACTGTTAGAAAACCCTAAAGGTGTAAAACCTGGTTATGAATACAAAGGGGAAGCACCTACACATAGAAAATACATACTGGACTGCACTTCTAATATTGCCAGTAGATATAATGGACTTGCATCTAAAATGCTGCAGCTTGGAAGTGTTACAAAGCAGCCTAAATTTCTGCAAAAGCAGCGTGATGAAATGACCAACAAAACTTAAAAGAAGGAAACGCTCACTAATTTTTATTTATTTTTTTTTCGTAAAGAGGAGAAGTTAGGAAGTACAAAAAAATGTACAACTTGAGCTGAATTCTTATCTTTTTATCAAGCTGAAACAAAATGACCAGAAATGGTGAATTCTAAGCAGCAGGTCAGTGTTGAGAGGGAGAAATGTAAAATAAATATTTTACCATGGTAAACAGGGAGAAATAATACTGGGACAGAGTTCTAAAAGCATTTCTATTGAAACAAAACAGAAAAATCAAGAAAGGGAAGACTCTAGGCAACATGAATTTATAAGCGAGAACGAAAAACAGAATACAAAAGTGCGTTTTAAGGTATCATTTTTTAGTATGAAAGCCAGTCCAGTGAAAGAAGGCAGTGGGGGGAGGGCAGTGTTCATTCACCCAGAGAGTACAACATAAGAAAGGCAAGAAAAAAAAGAAAATGATGTGGTGTTATATATGAGACAAAATAACCTTGAGTAGAGCCCTAGTGATATTACTGTTGAACCAAAATACAAGTAAAAGGAGCATTGCTGTGAACACAGCAGGAACATTAAGAATGGAAACAAGAAAAGTTAAATAAAACAGTGATAGCAACTGGCATTAAAGAATAATGGTAAGAGTTGCCTCTTCTAGGAGAAGAGTTAGACATTGAAAGCTCATTGCCTATATTGGTAGGGAGGAGACCTTGCCTTCATCTCAGCTGTACAGATTTTTGCAGAATGTCCAGATTTTTGCCTCATATCTTTGTTCGTTTTTTTTTATAAAATTGTGGTTTTCTGGCAAATTAGTGGCAAATCATTAAAGACTGAAGTTAGAAAATAATGACAGACATACGAGTTTCAGACTTCATACCCTTCAGAAAATTCATGCTAATGCAAAACCTGTTATTCAACTTTCTAAGTTAATAAGAGCAATATTTAAAAATTGTCATTATTTTTGGGCCTTTGTCCCACTTCTATGACGTCAAGATTTCTTGCTCTATGAGGTTGAGAGCAAATGAGAGGTAACAACACAGATGAAATGTTATGGTGAGTACATAACTTCTTTAGCTGATGTTGTTGTCTTCATTTGCTCTTCAACCTATGGGACAAGAGTCTCCAGCTACTAAAGGAACTTGGGAGGTCCTCAAGGAAGGATATTCCGGAGCATAGCAGGACCAAAGGATGCCCTGGACTTGGAGATAATGTCCAGCTTGTAATGGAAAATAAAGGTATGGTGATTGGACCATGTAGCAGCAGCATAAATTTCATCTTTGAGAAGCTTGGACCAAAAGGCTGAAGAACAGAAACAGATATGGAGGAATGGGCTTTAATATGACCAGGTAATGAAAAAACATTGGAGGAATAAGCAAATTTGATAGAACTGGTAATCCAATGGGCTAAAATAACCTTGGAAACTGGTTTACCTAATCTGGACTTAGAAAAGAATATGAAAATTTGATCAGATTTCCTGAATGTTTTAGTTTTGTCCAAATAAAAGCATAGTTGTCTATGCACATCCAATGTGTGGAGAAGATACTCTTCCTTATTTTGAAATTTCAGAAAGAACACCGGAAGATTGATGACTTGGTTTAAGTTAGCCTCAGAAGCGACCTTGGGCAAAAAAGGAGGGATTAGTATGTAAAGTAACTCTGTCCTCGTGGAAGATAATATATGGAGGTTTGCAAGACAAGGCCTGTAGTTTTGTAACCCTCTTAGATGAAGTAATATCCACCAAGAAAGTAGTTTTCCAGGTAAGGAACTTTAATTCTACTTTCGTTGCAGGTTCAAAAGGGGATGAGACTAAAGCCTGAAGAACTAAGGTGAGGTCCCAAGGAAGAGCAGTATCCTTGATAGGAGGATATAGGAGAAAGGTACCCTTCAGGAAGGCCTTGTATAGTTTAGATGAGGCTAGGGAGAAAGAGTTCTCCCCTACATGAAAATTGGAAATGGCAGCAAGTTGTACCTTAAATGTAGAAAGACTTCCTCTGGTATTAAAAAGAAGAGGCAAAAATTCCAAAACTACTGGTACTGGTGCAGGGAAGGGGTCTAAATTGTTCTGATGAGCCCAGATAGAAAATCTTTTCCATTTACTGACATAAAGCTTTCTTGTGGAAGGCTTGTGGGCCGCAACCAAAATTTTTTGAACTGGGAAGGAAAGCCCAGGATTTCTAGCCGCCATCATTAGAAGAAGAGAAACCAACCAGTTAGTTTCAAGTTCCAGATAGCTGGATGGGTGAGTCCTGAGGGATGGACAAGAGATCTGAGAGGCCTCCAGACTCCAAGATGGAAAAACCAATTGTGACCGAAGGAAGAGGAATCACACTTGATAGGGCCAAAAGGGGGCAATGAGGATGACTTGGCAATTCAATCTCAGTGCTTTCTGAAAAAAATTGGGAATAAGCAGAAAAGGAGAGAAGACATAAAGCAAACTGGGGGGGGGGCAAGCATGGACTAGAGCGTCCCTCTGTGATTGTCCCTATGGAGGGATCAGGGCAAAAAACTTGCTGCACTTGGTGTTGGAGGGAGACACAAATAAGTCGCAGCAAGGTTGACCCCATCTCTGGAAGATCATATTTGTCACTGCAGGGTTTAGAGTCCACTCCTGAGGGATCAGGATGGTTCTGCTGGGCGTGTCCGCTAGAATGTCTGACTTCCCTGGAATGTGCGTTGCTATGAAAAAGTGATTTGAAGAGATCGCACAATGCCACAATCTCATGGCCTCTTAACACAAGAGATAAGACTTGGCCCCTCCTTGCTTGTAGATGTACCAAACTACTGACATGATGTCTGTCTGAATCGCAATAGTTCCGGAGGGGAGAGAGGAATGGAGGGCTTGCAATGTGAGAAGCACCACTCTCACCTCCAGAACATTTATATGCAAATTGGTCTCTAGGGGGGACCATGTGCCTTGAACTGTCTATCCCAGATAGTACCCCCCACCGGAGTTGGGGAGCATCCATAGTCACAGTGACCAAGGGGGAAGAAAGGATGAAAGGCCAGCCCTGGAGAAGGTTACTTGATTGCATCCACCAGATGAGAGACTGTTTGCATGCCAGGGAGATCCTGATATGGTGGTTCAGATGGTAACACAGAAGTGACGCTTGCATGGCTAGGGTTCATTGAATGACTCTCATGTGAAGGTAGACCAAGGGTACCAGTGTGATTGCCACTGCCATGGACCCCAAGACATGAAGAACAAGACGGGCTTGGGGCAAAGGAGTGTCCATAATCTGTCTGACACTGGATCTCAGACTGGAGGTTCTGTTGGGAGTAAGAAGTGCTACAGACCCAAGGGTGTCCAAGTGAAGTCCGATAAAGTCTATGACCTGAATAGGAGCCACATGGGATTTATTTAGATTGATATGCCCAAGGTTGAGGCTAGCTGAAGTAAGTATTCTCTGGCTTGAAGAAGTTGATGCCTGGTGGGAGCAGTTTTGAGCCAATCCTATAGGTAAGGAAACATCAGGAATCCTTGCAGTTTCAGGTGAGCTGCTACCACTGCCATGCACTTTGTGAACATCCTGAGTCTGTGGTGAGACCAAAGGGCAGTGCTTGGAGTTGGTAGTGATTGGCTCCCAACCTGAAGCAGAGATACCTTCTGGAGCACCTGTTCATCTTGATGTGATAGTACGTGTTCTGAAGGTCTATAGAACACATCCAGTCATCTTTCTGCAGGAAGTGCAGAATGGACTGTAGCATGACCATTCAAAACTTTGAGTTGGCAATTGACTTGTTGAGGAATGTAAGACCCAGAATGGGTCTGAGGTCCCCTGTCTTTTTGGGCACTAAAAAGAATCATGAGTAAAAGGTGGATCCAAGCTGGTCTGAGGGGGACACTTTGGGTGACTCTTTTTGATAGCAGCTTCATAATCTCTAACGTTGTAGCCTCCTATTGATTGGGTGGGACATCAGAGAGAATCTTCCTTGGGAAAGGTTTGTGGGAAAATGGTATAGAGCAGCCCCTGGATATGATCTTTAACACCCAATGATCTTTTGTGATGGCTTCCCGGGCTATTGTGTATAGAGACAAACATCTCCTGACTGCCTCCAGAGTAGAGCAGTTAGGCAATCCTTCAGGACCACTGATTGGGCCTGTCCGAGAAAGAATCTTGAGACCCCTAATTCATCTGACCCCCTGTGCCATGTGGGCGGCATCTGTTATTATGACCATTTCCCCCACTGCCTCTAGGAGAAACGTCCCCTGTTGAAACCTGGAAAGAACTCTGTGACTTACAGAACCACAGTTTCTTACCTCCACACTGTTTCCTGGAAAAGGACTGCTGTGGGGTAGAGAAGTGTATGCCGATGGCAGACAACATCTTTCCATCGTTTTCACTTTGGGAGAGGGTATCTTTAACCATCTGTCCAAAAAGAGTTGATCCATCGAAGGGAGCATTGACAAAAAATGCCTTATAAGATTCCACAAAAATCCCACAGCCACATGCAGGCATGACTACAATGCCTGCTTTGGCCACCCATGAGGCACCCTCTGCTGCATGCAATATTAACCTCATGGATTTGTTGGAAATAGACCTAAGGGTGGCCATTCTCAAGGAATAGACTTTCTGATCCTTGGCAGACATGGACCCTGGGGCCAAGCTAGAGAATTTCTTAACCAAGTCCCTCTGTAGCCTGGTTACATGTGCCAGGTAGTTCAGCACTCACAAAACAAAGGTTGCTACAGCATAAATCCACTTTCTGAACTTGTCCAAAGCCCTAGACTCCTTGTTAGGGGGATGGACAGTGGAGCTCTGTTGGGCTAGCTCCTTTTTGGTGGAGGCTGCAATCACTGTGGCATTGACTGGAATCCCTTTAGTCCAATGTGGTTGATCAGAAAGGGTACTAAGGATCTTATCAGGCTGCTTAGGGATTGGTTCCACTGTGTCCAGTTCTTTGAATGCCCTATGGGACACAAGGTCAATAAGGGGGTCAACAGGGGGATACACCCAAGAAGTAGATGGGCCTGAACCAAAGGTTTCCAAAAACACCAATTCCTCTGGATTAGGGCTTTTGGAAGACCAAACACCCTTCTGGTCAAGAATTTCCATGGTGTCTCCGAAAAGACATCCTTGGGTGGAGATCTGGGGGACCTTTCTTCTTCATCCAGATTAGTATCCTCAGTGATGGATTCCAAAGGGGAATCCGGGTGTCTCCTTTTACATGTATGCTTCTGAGGGACCTCTTCGGATTCTAAAGGGGAATCCAGGTGTCTCCTTTTACACATATGCTTCCAAGGGACCTCTGTGGTGGGGTGTTCCAGAGAGGTATCATAAGACTGTAGAGGTTTCAAATGGGAAACAGACTGGAAGTTCTTCTGGGCAGGCTGTTCTGGAGAGGACAGAGTAGATGTCTCAGGCACAGATACAGCTAAGGAGGGACCCAAGTCTGAAGTAGGCAGAGCTGAGGCTCTCCTGGCTGCAGAGAAAACACTCTCCACCACCTCAAAATCTGAGGGAGATCAGGACACACCAGGCACCCCTGCAGGAGCCAAAGCTGTTGCCTGGGGACCTGTGAGAGTCCCAGCCACCCCTGGATCCAAGTGGGAAGTCAGAGCTAAGCTATCAAATGCTGAAGCCCTGAGAGGAAGAGAAAGCTCCAAGAATTTCATAGCCAATGTCAACCCCTCAGACCAGGCACCGAAACTACGGCTCCAAGAATCACTAGGCTCCGAAACCATCAGAGCTGGGTGAGACTGTTGGAGTCGAGGTAACTGTACCAAGTGGCTCTGATGTCTCTGCAACAGGGAGGCTTGGGCCCCATAACTTCAAAATCCGGGGTCAGATCGAAGAAGGAGCAATAGGGGTAAAGGCATGGCTGTTGCATGTGGATCCAGGAGGGGATAGAGCAAGCAAGATCCCCCAGCTGGATTTATGCTTTGAGGAATTTCACCATCATGCTGTCCATCTCGGCTTCAAAGAGGCTACGGGAGGACCTAAAAGAGGAAGCCACTGAAGCAGGCCTGGAGGAGGGCCTAGGCTGCTGTAAGATAGGTGACTTAGGTCTTAATGACATGGGCTCTGGGGAGAAACTATGGCTCCAATGAAGAGGGGAGGCTTGAATGACTATCAGAGCCAAAGCAGTTGGCTCTGAGGACCTCGGAATTTTGTTGGGAGGATCCAGGAGTGGTGAGATCTGCTGGGGATCTCTTCCTATCCTTGTGCGTCTTAGTGGGGCTTGAGCCCCTGAAGTGGAAGGAATGGCTGAAGAGGAAGAACTTGGAAGAAGCCCCTTCAAAATAAGTTTGTTCTGGTGGTCAATGAGTGCCCGCTGGTTAAAACTGGCATAGATAAAGCAAGCCAAGTTGAGATGAGCCACCCCTAAACAAACTACACACTCGCCACATGCATCAGAAAGTGGGATCTTGTGCCCACAAGTGCTATATTTTTTACACCCAGCAGGTTTAGGGTCAGCTATGGTCTCAAAACAAAAAGATCACAAAGCCAGTAATACAAAAAAACACAGCTACGATCAAAAGTATAAAGTGAAACACACCACTAGGAAAAACTATCTTTATTTTAGAAGACAATTTATATATATATATATATATATATATATATATATATATATATATATATATAATAAAATAATATAGTATATTTATTTCAGATGGAAGGAATAGTGTAGGGAAGTGGAGTAAAGGAACCACAAAAATGTTTTTCTTTCCCTGACAAGAAATGCCAGAGAGGAAGAAAGGAGGCTAGCAGAAAAGTAGAAACTAAAAACTGAGAAAATATGAGAGAAATCACTCACAGAGAAAAACTAAATCCCCTGAGGAGCTCATCATGAAGAGAACCTGATGCTTATCGAAATGCAGCAAACAAGATATGAGGGATTTGGAGGAGAGGGGCATCACTGGTAGGGGAGGAGCTCAGATGTTGCAGCCTACAGCTTTGATATAGGGCCAAGTCAGATACAATGCTCGGATCCGAAACCCCATAGTCTGAAGAGCGAATGAAGGCAACAACATCAGGTCTTTAATATATCCCTTTAATAGCAGTCTAGAAAATAAAATACACCCTTAGAAATGCAGTTAATGATGCATATGAAAGCACTTCATAAGTACAACAGAGCAAGCTGCAGAGCTTTAGATGTTAGGAGCTTTCAAATGAGCAAGAAGACAAAAAAACAAAACTAAAAACAGAAAGACCAGTTTGGGGTTGGTGTGTGAAACTATTTCCTGGTGACACACTTCTATCTTTGACATCCCAAAGTTGTGTATCTTGAGATGGTAAGAATTTGCATGGATAGAGGTAGTATAACATTGTATTGGAAGATACCTGTTACTGATTTAATTACAAAATATGTAATGAGCAAGGCAATTTACTGCACTGTTATAACTTGATATTACTTGTGAACCTCTGCTATCTCTGTAAAAAACAAAAACAAAAAAAAAATCTTGCTTTTTTCCCACTTTTCTGAGAGTTAAAAAAGTTCAGTTACAGGCTTGCTGTTCCTGAACTGTTTGAAAGTTTCTGTGAGGCCATTTTTGCTTGGACTGAAGGAGGGTCTCTCTGTTGATCAGTGGCAGTGACTAACATTGAGCAGCTTCCCTGCCCCCCGTAGAGGTGGTTACTGACTTGAAACTGTAGTTTTATTTTCCCTTTGGGTCTATTCCTGCTTCTTTCCAGCCCCTGCTATCAAGCACGCTTTAACGTGCTTTAGCGATTTAAGCAGAGTTGCCACTAGAGCAGCATCGGGCAGCACGGTTAAACAAGGTTAAACTCTTTCTGGCTCCAGAAAGTCTGTTCTTCAATTTTTCCCTTAGAACTGCTCTGTTAGGAACCTAAACAGTTTACACCTACACTAACAAGTGCAGCACTTGTTCCAAATAGCTTTTTCTTCTCAAAAGCTCAGCACTTGTCTTATAAGCATATCCCTTGTCTTATAAGTATTCTCTTTGCAGGTCAAGCACTCCTATATTATACAAATCTCTCACTAGCAAAACCCCCCAGGAGTGCCCACTTCCCTGCTAAGCCCACTACTTTTCTGTCTCATACCAACTCATAATTCTTTCTAGCATGTCGAAGGGTCAGATGCTGGCGTCCTCTCCTGCCCAGTTGGTGAATCTGGGAATTCTGAGACAATGTTACAATTGCCTCATGTACACGGACAACCCTCTCCTCCTCCCACGTAACACTAACACTTGTGAGAGATGCAGCTATTTAGCCAGACTGGAGGCTGAGCTCTCTCAACTCAGGACTGGCAAGACCAGGCAGGAGGAGAAGGCAACTACACACACCACAATACCAGTCTCACATAACTCAACCACACCACTGAATCAAACACATAAACACACTAAGACATACTCGGAGGCTCTGAGTAAAAATTTACCTAAACAGCAGAGGCCTCCAAAGCAGACACCCAAGCAACTACAAACTCAATACACCACACAAACAACACATAAACAACAAAATCAGTGTGCAAAGCAGTCACTGCCCTTAAGGCCAAATACAACACCAAACATACTTGTCATAGGTGACTCCATAGTCAGACACACTGACGCCCCGCTCACCAGACTGAGTAAGGAGAAGGTCACAGTAAGCTGCCTGTCGGGCGCTAGAATCCGCCACATAACACAAGCACTCAGGTCTCTCAACAGCAGGTACAAGTGCGACTCAGTCATTGTCCACGCTGGTGTCAACGACCTGAGGCGTACCTCCTTGGACTACATGAAAAGAGACATTGAGGAGCTCTCTGATTATGTAGCCCAGGCAGGTATGACCCTGACCTTGAGCAGTATCCTACCTTCACCTAGAACGATGCCACAATACAGTGATAAGATGATCAGCTTTAATAATTGGCTTAAATTCTGGTGTCATTCAAAGGGGATCCAATGTCTGTCTGCCTGGGATGACATGCTGGACAAGCCATGCTGCTCATAAGGGACGGCTTGCACCTGTCACCCCTAGGCTTCGGATATTGGCAAAGGCTCTTGCCACCCCATAGTGCCTTTTTAGGCAAGGCTCAAATTCTAAACCTACCACCCTAGAACACAAAAAGTAAAAACTAAGGGTAATGCTGCTCAATGCCAGAAGTCTCAATCTCAAGATGCACGCACTCGAGGCCCTTCTCAGTATGGAGAACATCGATGTCTGTGCTGTGACAGAAACCTGGTTCAAGGCTCCTGAGAGCACCCCAGCACTAGCAGGTTTCACCTCATATCATGCGTTCTGGCCCCAAAATCCGGACAACACCAAGAAAGGAAAGGGGGTGTCCATATTCATAAAGGACACCCACACCTCAAGGTTGGTGGCAACGCACGACGATCGGAGACCATCCAGGTGCAATTAACCATAGGCAAGACTGCTCTGCAATTTGTAGCATGTTACAGGCCACCCTCTCAAACTCAGGAACCTCACATGGCCTTCCTGAAAACAATGGAGGGGATAAATGTATCTCCAAACACCATCATACTAGGTGACTTCAACTACCCTAATATAGACTGGGAACACTACTCAAGCCCAAACACTCTAGCCCAAAGGTTCCTGGAGTTCATAAACTCAAATGCCATGGAACAACTAGTCACCATCCCCACAAGAGGAGAAAACATACTTGATCTCATCATCACGAACATGGGATCACAATGTTCAACACCGTAGTATACCCCTCACTGGTGAGATCAGATCATAAACTAATCTCGCTGGAGGTCCTCATCCCGCCCCACCTGAAATAAAAAGACCACAGTGAAAAACTTCTCAAAAGCCGACTTCACACTTCTAAAACTAGTGTGGTCTCCTTTAAGGCCCCTGAGCCAGTGGTAAACATTACTCAAACCGCTGAATCACTTACAAATGCCTTCTACCAGCACCTACAGGACTGCATGGATCAGGCAATCCCAAACAAAACAAAGACTCTTTGTACCAAAGGCAAGCGTCCAGTCTGGTGGACCCCAGCCATAAACAAGCTCTACAACAAAAGGAGGAAGCTACTACAAGATAGAGCAAAATCCTTGAAAAGTAAGACACCTTTGATCATTATAACTAAAAAACTAAGAGCTCTCATAAAATCATCCAAGGCAAATTTTGAGAGAAAAATCACCAAGGACTCAAAAGACAATCATAAGGCCTTCTTTAGCTATGTTAGAAACCTAGGAGGAAACTCCCAGATATGCTCAGAATTAGTTCAAAATGATGTGAAGATTACTGAACCTACACACATTGCCAACATACTGGCTGACAGGTTCAGTGCAAACTTCTCCCCCCCAAAAGGAGAGATATCTATACCAGAGGATTGTAGCCCCCCGAAACATCTCCAACGCCCATGTGAGAACTGCTCTCTCCAAAGCAAAAAACACAGCATCCATGGGACCGGATGGTGTCCCCGGCTGTGTGCTCCACGAACTCAATGAGGAATTAAACCCGCAGTTAGGACAGCTGTTTAATCTTAGCCTCACCTCAGGATACGCACCCAAGGAGTGGCGACGGTGACTCTGGTCCCACTTCACAAGGGCGGTGCCTCCACCGACCCTGGAAATTACCGTCCCATTAGCTTGACAAGCCTTATCTGCAAAGCCATGGAGAGGATCATAATGGAACTCATAAATAAAGACATAGGGAACTTGCAGACTTTGGATCCAACCCAGTTTGGCTTTGTCAAAGGCAGATCATGCCTTTTAAACTTGGTTGACTTTTTCGAGACAGTCACCAAGGCCATTTATGAGGGAAAGGCAGTCCATACAGCCTACCTTGACCTGGCAAAGGCCTTTGGCACAATACCCCACTCAGGTATCATCGAAAAACTCATCAGCTTGAATGTAAACCCATACATCACAAAATGGATTGCAAACTGGCTAAGTGACAGAACCCACAGGGTCAGAGTTGCTGAGCCATGTCAGACTCAAAGCCTGTCACAAGTGGTGTCCCACAGGGCTCAGTCCTGGGTCCACTCTTGTTCGGCATCTACTTTTCTGAAGTACAAGCAAACACAGGAGGGTTATGGCTGACAAAGTTTGCAGATGACTGCAAACTGGGCGCCATAGTCGAAAACACATCTGACACAGATATCCTTCAGAAGGGCCTCACAGAAACGGATAACTGGTGCCAGAGCCATGGCCTAAAGTTAAATGCCAAGAAATGCATAGTCATACCCTTCGGGAAAAACAAGGTTACCCCTAGCTACCATATAGGTGGCAATCCACTGAGCACAGAAGAAGTCATCAGGGATCTGGGGACCCAGGTTGACAGTAGCCTTTCATTTGACACTCATGTTGCTAAAGTAGTTAGGAAAACCTTCTACATTGCCCACCTGATCATGAAGGGATTCACATCTAGATCAAGGGAGGTCATCGTCCCCTGTACTCATCACTCATTAGACCTATGATTGAGTACAATGCCCCATTCGGAATGTATCTGACCCGACACCTGCAGCAGCTGGAAAGGCCCCAAAAGTTCCTCACCAAAAGGATAAAGGGTCTCAAAAATATGTCTTATGCTGCCCGACTGAAAGAACTCCAGCTCTATTCAGTCTCATACCGCTTGCTCAGAGGTGACCTGTGCCTGACATATAAGGCCATGTCAAACCCTGATTTGATGAATATGCTTCACCTCAAAAAATCTAGATCCCTCAGAACCACAAGGGCGGGAGACTTAAACCTTGACACGGTTATTAATAGAACGTGCTGGAGGGACAGATTCATCACCCAGAGACTGCCTATGCTGTGGAACAAAATCCCGGTACATGTGAGGCAGAGCACCTCGCTGGCCTTGTTCAAGAGGAATCTTGACCAATGGATGGGGGATCGCAGATATACCCCAGGGATTACTTCAGTGTTACTGCTTGACAGAGGCACAGCAAAATAATAGGCATAGTTTTATTCAAACTAAAGGGGTGGCGAAAGCCAAATAACTATGGGCTAGGCTTATAAATGCCCTTTGGCAGATAGCCTAGTATGAACCTATGAACCTATGAACCTATGAATTCAAGTTGACTCTCTGAGTCTACCCATTCTTCAGGTTTTAAATCTGCCTGCCTGGGGGTTGCTCTGTGAAGTTAGATCACTACTGTAACTGCTTAGTGGCAGCCTGATTGACTGTTTAAGTTGGTAGGATGAGCTTTCCTCAGTGTAGTTTGCAGTGTCACAGTGGGTTTGGGACACTCTGCTTTGGTTGCTGAATGAAAGTAATACCATGACCTTTGGAACAGTTGCCAGCACTTTCACTGCTTGAGGCAGATGCACTGTGTTGGAGTGACTGATTCTATGATGGCTGAGGTTTTTAGGATAATTCTGCAGACTGAGACCTGTAGTATGCGTCACTGACTAGGCAGGTAGTCAGTGCTTTTGTTCGTGGAGAATACATTCAGATGTTTTGGGAAGAGGTTTATGGTAAAGAAGTGACAGCAATCCTACATCCACTGGAGGTGGTGATTGGGTACTTTTATTATTGCAAAGACCTATACTTTTTGCTGTTAGTATTGCCGTATAAGTACAGGGGACCCTCTGTGTCATTTTTCAGAGTCTTCATTCCCCACCCACTGTTGTGGCAGTGCAATGTGCAAGGACTAGACATTTTCATAGTTCTTCCTGGCAGCCACATAGCAGACTGTATGCTTCAGCTTCCTTTAAGTATTGTTTAGAACTGAAGAGCTGCACCACCATGACAGATAGTCTGGACTTCATCTCTTACCTAAGCTGGCAAGGTTTTGCTGATGAATAGGTCACACAGTCTGGACAGCTTAAGGAAAATATCAGTGGAGGTGGGTTGACTCGCTGGGGTGTGTGAGTTTGTGGGTGTTACATACCTTACAGATGTGCACTTGGTAATTTAAGAAACAAAAAGCCAGAAAAAAAGATAACCAGACACATGTAAAATGCTAGATATGGAAAGAGAGAGACTTCAGCAAAAAATGTCAGGATGACAAATTGCAAGTGTTACACTGCTACTTTAGAAGCTGCAGTGGTACAGCGGTAGCATTGTTGCCTCACAGCAAGAGGTTCTCCTGTTCGATTCTTGGCTGGAGTGCCTTCTGTGTGAGTCTGCATGTCCTCCCCACAGTCAAGTGGCCTCCGAAATACATGTGTGAATGGGTGTGCCTTCGCTGAAGGCTGAGCATCGGGCTGGCAACTTGGCACCATAAATATCTACTGCCAATCATTAGCGGACTGGAGTTCCACTGTGGTGACCCCTAACTGGGAAAAGCCAAAAAGAAAAACAACAACACACTGCTACTTTAATATAGCTTGTTTTGTCACCAGTTTTTCACAGACTAATTTGGCATATGAATTTTGACAGTAAATTTATTCTCGCTAATTACAGCTCTATTCTCCTTGGATTTGCAAATGATATTAGAGCAGCTGACGTGCTGCTGCTCTTCACAACATGGTTAAATGAACAAAAGAGTGCCTGTTTATAAATGACAAGACAGAAAACCATTACTCTCTCATCATGTCAGCTTTTTTATTAGTAGCAAGCAAGAAATCTGATAGCTTCAGAGCACTCAGAATTATTACCTTTTTTGTCAAAGCTGCCATTTTTTTCATTTTATACTTTGTTTCATCATACAAAACCTCCAAGGAAATGTAACAAGTTTCATTATCCTGTGCCATGCCTTTGGTGAGTGTTGATTTGTACCCTGCCAAATCACTGTATAGTTTAGCAACATATTTCAGATAGTAGCAGATGGAGCAGTCATGTTTATGAACTTATTTAATTTATTTTTTATTTAACATTTGTTTGCCAGGATAGTCCGACTGGACAACAAATGTCCATTTTCAGTGGAGTCCTGGGGAAAAAAACTCCATTGGTTTACAGAGAGAAGACAAATTTACAAAAGAGACATTACAGAGTAGTAGCATACAGATTGTAGACTTTACAGCTGTTAGTATACAATAAGAGGATATTCCCCCTTTTGGTTGAAAATACAACTGTACAAAATATACATCGAGAGTAGATAAGAACCTGGTAGAGCATTGCAAGATATTTCACAACTGAATAAGAGTATATAAATGTTTAAGTTTTCCATATATACATTCAAGCAAATATACATGTAAGAGTATACATACATATATATGCATACACATACATACACATATATACATACATACATACACACACACACACACATATATATATATATATATATATATATATATATATATATATATATATATATGTATGTATATGGATCTAGGGCTTTTGATCGAAAGATCAAAAGTCCAAAGCCAAAACCACTGAACACACTTTAACGAAAGCACTTTCATCGAAAAAGCGCTTCCGTTAAAGTATGTTAAAAAAAATAAAAAAAACACAAAATCTACTTGAATGCAGAGGGGCAAGCCCCCCTGCACCCCTGATGTGGGGGACAAGCCCCCCACATCCCCCCTACTTTAATATTCTCACTCCAAGGTCGCACTACACTGGGGAAAAGGGAATTTTCCCTTACTGCATCGTAATACTACCGGAACAACAAGCATACTTACGCGAAAGTGCTGCTTCGGTGAACAGCACTTTCGCACAAGTATGCTCACCAATTTGGGATTCGGTGAAAGATGCAGTCGAGCATCTGTATGGATCCCATGTGTGTGTGTGTGTGTGTGTGTGTGTGAGTGTGTGTGTGTGTGTATATATATATAAATATATACACACACACACACACACACACACACACACACACACACACACACACACACACACACACTCATATATAGATTATTGCTCATACATGGATAGGTATTGTTAGATGGTGTTGTTTGTGTTGTCCAGGACAGATGGGATGTAGAAATAGTAAGTGGATGAGGCTTCAGGGGGTCAATTACAGTTGCATAGATGGTTGGTGAAGAGGTATGTTTTAAGAAAGCTTTTGAAGGAGGGTGTGGAGTTTTGCAGTCTGAGGTCAGGGGGAAGACTGTTCCATATTTTTGCTATTTCATGGGCAAATAGTGATTACCCGGAGTTGTTTTTGCATGTGATGGTTTCGATTAAGGCTTTGTTGGTAGACCGAAGTTGTCTATTTGAATTGTAGAAGTTCAGCATGCCAGTCAGGTCGGGGGTTTTCTTGGGATAGTATAGAATTAAGTGAGCTAGGCTCAGTTGATGGTACCTTAATAAGTTCTGAAATTCAAGCCAGTGCAAGGCTTGTAGGGAAAGGCAGTGGTGGTATCGTTATTTGGCATTGGTAGCAAATCTAGCAATTTTGTTGTAACAGATGAAAAGTTTATTAAGGTCAGTTTTGTAAAGATTAGTTAGACTTGGGGATGCATAAAGTAGAGTAGATAGTAGGTGGGTCCTGGCTGTTGCAATTCGAGATTCGGTGGTTAGATAACTTTTACTGCGATAGAGGGAACCTAGCTCTTTGTGGACTTTAGTGATGGTTGTTGATATGTGCTTTGTGAATTTGAGTTGCTGGTCAGTGGTAACTCCTAGGAGTTTAGCCTCAGTGACAGGGGTGATTTGGGTTTTGCTGGTGGAGATTATAGAGAAGGTAAGGTTGCTCGTTTTAATAGAGTGGAATGGCATTAGTTGTGTTTTCTTGGGATTTGGTATGAGTTGTAAGTTGTTAAGCCAGTTTTCTATTTCAGAGAAGGCTTCTTGGGATTTTTGTTGGAGAAGTTGGATGCTGGGTGCAGAGCATATGAGAATTGTGTCATCAGCATATTGAACTATGTCGGCTTTAGAGGTAGCTTAGTGGAGTTGGTTTGTGAAGATATTAAAAAGAAGGGGTCCTAAGACTGATCCTTGCGGCATGCCTATGGAGGTTGGGAGTGGGGGGGGCTAGAGAGTTATGACATTTGATGGATTGTTGGCACTTATCTAAATAGCTTTTAAACCAGAGGAGGGTGGGGTTGTTAAGGTTGAGGTCAGAGAGACAAGACAGTAGTTTATTATGTGAGACTGTATCAAATGCCTTGGATAAATCTAGGAAGGTAGCTGAGACAAATTTACCTAGATTCCTGTAGGAGTTTATAGTATTGGTGAATTTGAGTAGGGCAGTGGTGGTGCTGTGGGATGGGCAAAATCCATGTTGGTTGAGGAGAGAAGGTTGTTGGTGAGGAGATAGGAGAGGAACTGGTAATGAATACATCTTTCTAGGATCTTAGAGAGGGATGAGAGAATTGCAATTGGTCGATTGTTGGAAAGGTCTAGGGAGGGGCCACTTTTGTGGAGTGGTATGATATATGAGGTTTTCCACAGGAGTGGAACAGTGTGTTTGGTGATGGATCTATTTATTAGAAGTGAAATATATAGCTGTGGATGCAATTTGGGGGTATTCGTCAGGAAGGTTATCGGCTGCAAGGGTAGTTGGTTTGAGTTTGGCTTGGAGTTTTTGGATAGTAGAGGTAGGAACAGACTTAAGTGTGAAAGGTATGGTATTGATTTGGGCCTGAGGTGGTTGTGGGGTGTTGGAGGAAGTGATGTTGTTTAAGAGTTTGAGTATTGAGGAGGTGAAATAGTTATTAAAGCTGAGGCTATGTCCAGGTCTGTACCTGTTATATTGGGTGCGGGAGTGGTGGTTCTTCTGGGTTGTAGGATGTTATTTATTGTTGCCCAGAATATTTGTGGTTTGGTACTGTATTCGTTTTGTTGAGTGATACAGTAATTTTGTTTATCGAGCTTAGTCTGCTTTTTTACTTTGTTCTGAAGCTTGTGAAAGGTTTGCCTAGCTGCGGGTGATCTGGTGTGACGCCAGATTTTCCAGGCTTTATCCCTGGGTCTAAGTAGGGCTTTTGTGATTTTTTGGAGCCAAGGAGTGGGGTTGCTATGTATCCTGATAGTTTTTAAGGGGGCTAGTTGGTTGAGGATATTTAGGAATGTGGAGTTGAAGTAATCAACTGCTTTGTCTAGTGAAAGGGTTTTGATGGGAGACCAGTTACAATGTTGCAAGGCTCTTATGAAGTGGTCTCTAGGAATATTTTTTGTTAAAGTGGGTTTGTAGAAGGGAAGGAGAGTTAATTATTTTAAGTTTTTGCCTAAGAATAAAAGTGGAGCTGTGGTCGCTCAGAGAGTTTGATAAGGTGCCACATTGATAGGCAACATTTGGTTCATTTGTGAGGATCCAATCAAGCATAGATTCTCTTTTTGTGGCTATGGAGAGGCAGGTGAATAGGGAGGTTAATCCCAGTAGGGTATAGTGGAGAAGAGACTGTGGGTAAGGAGACATAGTGGAAGTGAGATTGTGGAGTTAGAGGAGGTATTTATATTTGGTGAGGGTGTGAGTTATGTCAGTAGAAGATATGGGTGTGGATATTGAACTGGTAGGTGGGCTGGAGTGGTAGGAAGTTGAAGGGCATGTGTAGATGGTGATGGATGTAATTATTGGATAATGGGTGGATGAAAGGAGGGCCTTAGTAAAAGAGGTTACCTATAAATTCAGAGTATGCAGGGGTGGGTGGGAATTGGGGGCAGGATAGGGGAGCGGAGTGAGCCCAAAGGGCGAAAGGAGCAGGATGAGCCAATCAAGGTATGTGCAGTTCAAAAATAAGCTATCAGTTGCTCAAAAGTCACATCTATAATGTTAGTCTTATTTATTTTTTATTTATTTATTTATTTATTTATTTATTTATTTAACTTATGTAATAGTACCTGTTACCCTGCTTTAATATTTATCTCTGAATAGGGCAATTCTGTTTTTACAGTTTTACAACTGGTTACAGTTTGCATTTGTTAAAAGATAATTACAGAAGAAAACTATATTCAATATCTAAACCCAATCTTTCATGAAGTAAGCCAATTTGGTTTTAGTGAAGTTACTTTTATTTCTGCAAATAATGCCAAGGTGGTACGGTGGTAGCATTGTTACCTCACAGCAAGATGTTCTCCCGTTCAATTCTCGGTGTGGCTTGGGAGTGCCTTCTGTGTGGAGTCTGCATGTCCTACCCACGGTTGGGTAGCATTCAAAAGACATGTGTGCGTAAATGAGCATGCCTTCATTGAAGGTTGGGCATTGAGCTGGCACCTCGGCATTTCGTAAAAAAATCTACTGCCAATCATTAGTGGACCAGAGTTCCGCTGTGGCGACCCCTTACTAGGAAAAAGCCGAAAGACAAACAACAGCAACTTTTATTTCTGCAAATGATGCTTATCCACTAATGTGCTACCAGGGTATCAAAGAAGAAGCTTTGATGTGAGGAAAATGAAAAAAATAAATGTTTATATATAAAAACATATATGTAGTAAAAAAAGTATGTATATGTGTGTTTGTGGTTGGGTGTGTATACATATATATATATATATATATATATATATATATATATATATATATATATATATGTTCGAGTTTTCAGAAACTTGAAGTTCATATTGTTGAGACAATATGATCAAATTTTAAAAAAATCAAACATAAAAAAAAAGCACAAAATTCAATCTTTTTTTTATGTTTTTCCAGGGGGCAAGACTCCCTCCACCCCCCACATCACCTGCAAATTATGCATACCAACTGCGACATCACACTACTTTGAGGAAAATGGTAAATCTCCTGATCCTCTCTGTGCAGTGATCTCCATTCAAAAGATTCAGAAGTTTTGAGTTTCAGAAATTCAGTCATATCATTTCAATGACATGAATTTCTAATTTCTGAAAACTTGATCAACTGATCTAAATATAGCATCTATATCATAACATTGACAACTTAGGTTGTTGAATCCTAAATCATCGACACCTAAGTGTCGAAAGCTTACAATAACGAACGGACACATAATCAAACTCTTTCCACGGGAAATAATTTGCGTGGCCATCCGTAAACAAAATAAACAAACACACCAAAACAAAGTGGGGGGCTTCACCCTCCACACCCCCTGATCTGGGGGTTGTGCTCCCCCTAAGTAAATACACCAACTCCAAGATTGCTCTACATTGGGTAAAGGGCAAATCCTCGATAACGGCCACGCAAATTTGATTATGTGGCCATTTGCTATTGTATGCTTTCACCGTTTAGGTGTCAGTGTTTAACCATTTGACAATCTAAGCTGTTGATAATACAATAGGAACCTTAAATATATATATATATATATATATATATATATATATATATATATATATATATATATATATACACACACATATATTTGTGTGTGTGTGTTAGTAAATCGATATTATATGTACATAAGTAAGCACGCACACATGCACACACACACACACACACACACACACACACACACACACACACACACACACACACGTGTGTGTGTGCATGTGTGTCATTGCAGTCTCTAAGATGGAATGCTCAACAGAGCGAACATTCGTTTTTGTTTTTCCCTCTGCCTGCTGATGCGGTGCAAGACCACTGTACAATGGGATTGGGAATTTGTACTTTCTCCACTGTTGTGCAAACTTGGAGTTGGTATATATAATTAACACAGGTGTGGTAGGATCAGGGAGTTGCCCCGCTGCTCAAAATATTGTCTTTTTCTGTTGTTTTTTTAATTTTGTCGTACAAGATCAATAGTTTTTGTTTAATCTTTTGAGTATTTTGCTGTTTTCTTAAGTAATTGTGTGTATTTGTTTTACTTAGTTTGACAATAGCTAATGAGACAATAGATTTCTAATCCAGCACATCCCTGTCTTGGGACCAGACTCCCCTTTAAACATCAAACTGAATCATAACTTGTCTACTTGCAAAGCCAGTCTTTGAATGGATGGAATCCTTAAATTTATACCAGGAGTTTATAGGTATGATCCTTTGATCAGGGGCAACTAGTGTTTATTCGTAAATTGCATAGTAAACTATGTTTTGAGCTGGTTTTAGTTTTGAGGGCTCCAGCAAAATCAGTGGAGACAGCCATTCACTAACATGACTGTTATGGGTTCTTAGCAGACTTAATAAAGCTGTGTGTGGGGGTGGGGTCTTGGCAAGATTAGTGGAGGCATGGAACCCCATTCATTCCTAATAGAATTAGAACCTTCAAAGAATGTCATATCAGGATACTCCCAAAAGAATTGCTGAAGTCCTGCAATACAGTTTTTTTCAGTACAGTTTACTTAAATTACCTGCTTTAGATAGTATGCTAAACATCTGAAGTTGGTTTTCTTATCAACGATATATGTGTATATTAATGTGCTGATAGTATTACTGAGAAAGGTTGTGGACTAATCTGCTACCTTTTTACTGATAAAAGTATGTTGGATAATTTGCTGGATTGGATCCCCACTAATTGGAGTCCATCAGTGCTTAAATCCATTTGTACAGTATTTAGTATTAGAGGATAATGTGGTTAGTGCATGATATAACTCTTCAAAGTCATACTGTTGGTCTAACATTGTATAAATAGATGCCAGAATTAAGTGTTCTTGATTAAAAGTTATGCAATAAAGCAGGGACAGATTTGCCACTGTCTATATCACTAGATTATGGGGGGGGGGACTAACCAGCATATTTTCTAAAGCAAAGTTATTAACTTTAAAACAGCGTTACATAACGAGGTGGGCTCATGGTAATATCTTCATAATGTAATGGAGACCTTATTCTCAGGTGGTTAAAACTGCTGTGGAAAGACTAATAATACCTCTGAGCTTATCAAACCTAAAACATTGCACATTGATCTCTTTTCCTGAATTACAAGGCTGCGTGGCTTATTTTCATGTATGTATTAGTACTTATGGTAAAACTGTTGTGATACATCAATGCTGCAAAGTCCACAAATTCATAAAATAAACAAAGCTTTTATTGCTGAATGAACAAAAGTCAGTTGTGTAGAGTCTTCTTAGATATACAACTGCACCATAGAAAATTAGCTTTCCATAGTGATAACCAAAGAAAATCATATAAAATACCTTTTTTCTTTCAAAGTTGCATAGCCCTATGAGCAAAGGGGCACAGTCTTTCATGTTAAGTCCAGTAATTATTTCTTGGGCAGGAATTCATGTCCACATCAAGTAGGTATTCCTAGTAAACTGTCTTTAGTCTGGATTCCTTTGCAGGAAGATGTGCAGTTTTTCAAACATATAATCTACAGTGATTTTTACTGTAGCATGCTACCAATAAACTTTCATTATTCTAGGTATACAGACCCCATTGTAAAAGAGGCTATCATCTCTGAATTGGTGGGGATACATTTAAAGCAACAGTTCTGTTGATCCAAGTCTCTCCTGTATATATTTAACCCAAGTGTGTGGTGCAAATTGGGTCTTTTTTGGTTCTCCGAAATCGCATTGCAGTGAACACCTATTCATTGACCCTCATACAGCGAAATTAATTTCAGTAATTCTCTGAACTTACTGAGGGCAAGGTAATACTTGCCCTACAGCACAACTTTGCCCTTTTATCCACTGTTGTGCGATCTCAGAGTTGGTATATATAGTTAGGGGGCTAGGGTGGCACAGCCCCCCACATCATAGTGTGGGGGCAAATCCCCCTACTTGGGTCGGTTTGATTTGCTTAGCAGTTGTTCCATTGTTCTGTAGGGCAAGTATTTCCTTGCTCTCAGTAAATTCAGCAAATCGCTGAAACAATTTCCACTGAATTTGGGTTGATGATTAGGTGCTCACTACAATGTGATTTCAATGAACTAACATAGACCCGTGTAGAATATTAGGGCTGTTGAAAGAGTAAGACAAGCTAGTGTGTGTCTTACAACTATGAACACTGAAGTATAGGAAAGTATGCATTTGTCCTACTATTGAATATTTCCCTTACACTAGGGTAGTGTTCTGTGAGTTAATATGTATAAGTAGTAAGGACAGAGGGGTGAAATCCCCCACAAAACTGCTTTAGGGTATTACAGTGAGTTTTGACGATTTTTCACTGCAATTATTTGTTATTCACACATTAGTCTTCTTAGTTGCAGGGTTTCACTTACGGGTCTCACAATTTCATTACACAACTGTATTAGAATGACATACTAATCACTTAAAATAATGCATAATTCTGTCCTGATAAGAAGACCCCATCATTATCAAACAACATAAGAAATTCAAATGATTCCTATTAGGCTGATTTGAGCATTTTTTTTTTCTACTTTAAACTCCTTGGTTGCACACTTGCTTTTGGTGTAGAAGGCTGTTGTTTCTAATTCCATATTAGACAGATGGATTTTTGACACTGAAGTGCTGCAACTCCTGAATATGTTGACCTTCAAATGAGACGTTAAACCAAGGTCCCACCTGCTTGAGTTTAGTAGTGGCTCACATTGAAGTAAAAGATCCCATGACACTTATAAAAATGAGTAGGGGTCCTTTATTTATATACAAAAATAACTCCTATTTATAAAATATTTACATATTTACAAATATTTCTAAGTGTAAAAATATATACATATACAAATCTGTTTATACAATCATACTACATTTTCATCCCCATTAGACCCCCACTCCTTTTTCCATAACCATCTGATTTTACTTAATATTGTTGCTAAAATTCATTTACTATTAAACATATCTTCATTCATTCTTTCATTCCATATAACATAAAATAACTTTGTATCTATTCTTTTAACGTATTCTTTACTTCATTTCTTATAATGTCCATATTTAATCATCTCTATCTTTTGTTTTAGCCACTTTTTTATATCTTCAAAAAAATCTTCTTTGCATAGTTTCTCCATACATTTTTAGTCTTTTACATTTCAAAAACATGTTCCATAGTTGCTACTTCTTGACAATGTAAACATATTCTATCACTTTTATTCTTATATGCCATATTTCCTTTTACTGGCAATTTATCTTTTACCAGTCTCCACAAACAATCTTGACATTTTACTTTCTGATTACAGCATTTGCTTCTTATTTTTACAGCTTTCATTTTTTTATCTGTTATATTTTCCCACGCTTTACATAGTAATCTTTCAGCATTACATTCTTATACAATGCTTTTCTATAGCATCAATTTTTATTTGCTACAAAAAATATTTTTTTCTTTGTAATATTTTATTACCTCATTTATATACTGTTTTTCTCTTTTACTCTTTTTCCATACCCAAAATTTATCACACGTAATATTTATACAGTTTTACTACTAATATCTCATCTTTTTCATTTATCCACTTTAGCACTTTGTACAAATTTAATGAAGCAGCATATACCACTGGGTTAATTAACTCTAAACCTCCTTTGTCATTTATTTACATATGAAACTCCTCTTTTTACTGGGTTTAATCTAGAACCCCATATAAATGGAAAAAATGCAATAATTCCTTTTCAAAAACTGTTTTCAACATAAATACTAATTACGCTATTTTCCCACCAATACTGAATTTATCAAATAATCCTTTTATCTGAATGATAATTTATATGTTCTCTAGAAAAAAAAAACAGGTTTGTTTTATTTCTTCTATTGCTTTTTCCCATTGAATTCTACTTACATCTTTATTCCCAAATTTTATATATAACACAGAAATTTCATTCACTCTCATTTTCTCAGAATCCTGCACACATTCTCCGGTCTCGATATTTGCTTTCTCCTACATTTCTTTCACTACTCCATCATCTCCTTCTCTCGCCATCTGCTTCTCTGTTTCTCCAGGCCACCTCTGTGCACCTCTAAAATGGGTCCCACTTGCAACAATGATGAGTAGGGGAAGTTCTCTGATATCCTGGCCAAATCTCCCCTAGCAGTATAATTGCCAACTTGGGTCTCCCTGAAAAAAGGCTACCCTCCTAGTCAGACTAACCTAGTCAGTAATGGATAAACAAAATAAATAAACATTCTACTAGAATCTTGGCATCTGTAATGACATATCGGAAAGGGGTGGACTCACAAAGCATTCTAGAGGTAGCAACTTGGTCCTTTATACATGCCTTTACAAAGTATTACAAACTGGATTCCTTTTGCAGTTAAAGGACTTCCTTTGCTAGGATCATTCTCCAGGGGCTTCTTAATACTTATCCTTCCTCCTCCCAGTTTGAGATAGGTTTTGGTAATCATCCCATATAACCAGAAGACTAGTGCAGCAGTGAGAATGATGAACATTGTGCAGTTGTGTAAGTTGCACTTACTATAATAGTAGATGTTCAGATTCCATATAGCTGCAATAAATGTATCCACCCATTACCCCTACTTCTGTATATAATTAATTGTTGGGATATAAAATTTTGGAATACTGTTTATATTTTTTAGACATTCAGGATGAGTATGATCTTCTCTTTCTGTCTCTGCATTGGCAAGAAAGTACTGTAGAATTCTTCACTATGACTGCTGAGTTCTCTCTAGACTGCTGTCCAATCAGCAGTCGAAGTGAAGGTGTGGGAGGGAGCCAGAGGTTTGTGAAGCTGGCCAATGGTTGTATCATAGGCAGGATACAACCCATATAACCAAAAGGCTACTGCAGCATTGAGAAATTTGAATATCTACTGTAAAACTTACACAGCTGTACTTTCTTCCTAAGTTTCTACAGCCTAAACCAAGCATTATCATTGTAGTTTCTTAAGATTTTGAGATACAAGACTTCAATAATTATCATTATGTTGGTACCCTCAGATCAGTGTGGACTCCTTGACTTTTCAGATTTTAATTCTGAGTTTTGTAAAGAAAGAGATTGGCTGGTCAGTAGACCAGATATCTTGCAATCCAGATAATCCATTCTCCTATCCATCTCTGTTCCAGTCAGTTACCACAGATGCTTCACATCTGGTGTGAGGAGTGTCTTCAGAAGGGGTAAAAGTGCAAGCTCTGTGGGATCCTATAGACAGAACAGACAAGCACATAAAAGAAAGGGAGATGCTGGCTGTTATCAGTGCTTTGAAGGCCTTAAATCATATCTGGTCCCCAGGACCTCACTTAGTGTCTACACACAATATCACAGTGATGTGGTACATAAACGGAGGTACCAGATACTTACCCTATTTGCAGACCAGATATGGTGGCCTGCAAGGTAGCAATTCAGCTCAGTTTGACTCTTAAATCTTCATACATTCTGGTAGAGCAAAACCTTATTGCAGACAAGCTCAGCAGGAACAGGATAGAACCCCCCCCCCCATATACACGCACATTAAAACTTCATGCTACAGTCATGCAAGAAGTGATTTGCCTGTGGCATGATGAGCCGAGAGAGGGGTTATTTGTTTTCAGAGTTGTTAAATCTTAGTGCTGCATAAGTTCTTCTTAAGGGGGGCATAACAAGCAGAAGGGTTATTTGTTTTCAATCTGAGCCATTAAGTTTTAGTGCTGCATAAGAAGTGGGGGTGCACAGGGGGAACGTGAGCTAAAGTCCAGATTTAACTGTTCTGATTTTGCATGTTTATAGGCTTTGATGGTCAGTAGGGATGAGAGTGAATTGCTGTACATGTAGGGTCAAAATCAGTTAAGTGGCTTGTGATGCTTGCAGAGGAAGTGGCAGTGGATGGAAGTGAGCTGTGACCTGGGTGTTAGGGCAGTAGTGAGGCAGGGATTGTCAGGCTGCATTGGAAAAGAAAGGGGGACTCCTTGAGTATCTCAGAGCTGCGTGGAGGGGCAGGGGTCTAGGATTATATTAGGAATCGTTTATAAGTATTTACAAAATAAACATTGGTGTTTGTGATTGAATATTGTTTTATTATTATTTAAAAAACTAAATGGACTAAATGGAGTGTGGTTGAAGAGCCAGGATTTTTGCTACCTAATATGAGTGACCCATGAGCAACTATGTCAGCTTGCGATAGAGTGTTATCTTATCTGGTCTTAAAATATGGGATATATTTAAGTGGTTTGAGGACCATTTGTCAGTCTTTATAAAAATGGGAGAGGGATGGAGAGCTCACTAGCGGCTCAGAGAAAGGAGGGGGCCTGAGAGAATGTCACCTAAATGTAATTCTAGCAAGACTATAATACAACTCTTATGTATTCCTTGTTGAAAGACATGCAGTAATCAATAAAAATCCCTACTTAAACGCAGCATTAAAAATAAAGCACGCAAACATTATTATAATGATCTAGATTTAAGGTAGGTATTTTCAGTTCAGTTTAAAGTAAATAAACATGTAATAATTGTCTGTTGTTTACTGACAATCACCTTATTCTTAAGCAAACTGAGACAGTATGTGAGAGATGTAATTACAGTATGTCTCTGGAGGTAAAGCTCTTGCATACAGGCAGTGATATCTCCAAACAGGTTGCCAGTAACACACACTACATCTTGCAACTATGGATCAGATTCATAAACTCACATATGCTGATGATCTTAAATGCAATCTAATCAGTAAATCAAAGGCCAGCATGCAAAAATATAAGGTGCCTATAGTATATATATATATATATTTTTTTTTTTTTTTGATTTTTTTTTTTTTTTTTTTTTTAATTTCAGTATCAGTTAGGCAAAGTAGACCGGTTTTGGCCCAAAGTTACTAAGTCTTCCTCGATGTTAAAAAGTCATACAGTGAAACAAAGCCTAATATGCATTGGTGTAACAACACAACACAACAAAAACCTGCTGATTGGTTGGCTATAAATGTTCATTTAAATCTGGTGGAAATAATCCCCCCAGCTTAATGATCCACTTTTTCTCTTTTTTATTCAATATATCGTGCCAACCTGATTTGTTAACCTGGTCCCCAACTATTCCATCAATGATGTGGCTGTAGTGTGTACCAAAGAATGCTTGAATAATGCATTGTTTGGTCTTTTTTTGCCTAATATCATCGAGGTGACCCACCCTGGGCTCATACTTTAACCATTACAAACAGGGTATGATTTTGGGGTAACAATCCCAAGCCACTTTAAATGGGGAGTTGTTGCGGGGTTGTTATCCGTGTGGACATTGTGTTCATTGTGTTAGGGTGGCTAAGTTCAAACAGTTCACAAGTAGAAATACGGGAATGACATCAAATTTTTGGCCAGTTGTGGAACTGATTGGGTTATATATCTGGCCACCTGCATGTGTTCCGCTTTTTATATCGGTCAGACTTCCCACCCGGTGAGGTTATGGATATCTGAACACCTCAGTGATATCAGGCAAAAAAGACCAAACAATGCATTATTCAAGCTTTCTTTGGTAAACACTACAGCCACTTTCAGGTGCACCATCATAGATAGAATAGTTGGAGACCGAGTTAACAAATCAGGTTGGTACAATATATTGAATAAAAAAGAGAAAAAGTGGATCACTAAGCTGGGGGGATTATTTTCACCAGGTTTAAATGAACATTTATAGCCAACATATCTGCAGGATTTTTGTTGTGTTGTATTGTTACACCAATGCATATTAGGCTTTGTTTCACTGTATGATTTTTAACACTGAGGAAGGCTTAGTAACTTTGGGCTGAAATCGGTCTGTTTTGCCTAACTGATGCTGAAATAAATATATATATATATATATATATATATATATATATATATATATATATATATATATATATATCCTATAGGCACCTTATTCTTTTGTGTGCTGACCTTTGTTTTACTGATTGCATTTATGATTTTTTGGGGCTGTGCACTTGCCTTACTTGCAGGAACTTTTCATTGTGACTTAAATGCAATCTATCCAAACCTCAGAGGCTTCCCATAATCTGCATACAGCAACTTCCCAAACACTCTATAAAGGAAACACTCCCCCAGGACACACACAGCCACATCTAACAGTGCCTCAACCACTAAGCCCTTAAAGAAAACTGCCATACAACTCAATATATTGGTCATTGGAGACTCTGTTGTGAGACACACTGATGCTCCCCTCACCAGGCTGAGCAAGGAGGCAGTCAGTGTTAGTTGCCCGTCAAGGACAAGGATCTGATAGATCACACATGCACTCAGGACATCAAACCACAAGTACCAATATGACTCCTTCATAGTCTATGTGAGTGTTAATGACCTAAGATATACCTCCCTGGACTATATAAAGAGAGACATGATAGATCTTTCAGATTATGTGCCCCGGGAAGGTATGAGCCTGGCATTGAGCAGCATTCTACATTCTCCAAGGATGATGCACACTGTAAACAGAAGATTATTGACTTTAAAAATTTGCTTCTACTGATGTCATTCCAAGGGAGTCCAGTATTTGTCAGTTTGGGAGAAGATGATCGACTGACCAAGCTGCTTTGTGAATGATGGTCTGCACCTGTCTCCAATATTAGCCAAAACATTATCCACCACTGTAATGCCTTTCTTAGGCAATGTCAAAGTGATAAACCTTCCAACGTAGCAAATTCTATGCAAGATGAAATAAAGGTGTTACTGCTCAATACTAGGAGTTACCACTCAATACTAGGAGTCTTCAACAAGCTGCACCTGGAAGCAGCCCTCACCCTGGAGAGTACTGACATCTGTACAGTTTCTGAGGCATAATTTAAAGCCAAATAAGGCACCATGGCAGTACAAGGCTATAATGCCTTCCCCACATTTAGACTAGCCACTGCACAAGAAGGGACAAGAGGTGGAGGTGTATCAATCTACATAAAAAGTAAGCACATCTCAATATTGGTCAAACAATTTGTCATGCTTGAGCTACTCCATGTCCAATTAACCTTAGGTAGCGTGCAAAACCATATCATATAGGCCCCTGTCTGTGATCTAGGATAACCATACCCTATACCTGAATGCACTGGAGTCACTCACAATTCAGCCCAACATCATATTCATGGGTGATTTCAGCTATCCCAATATAAACTGAGATACAGACACAGCTATTATCATGCAGGCACAAAGATTCCTGGAGTTTGTCAATGCAAACATCCTGGAACAGCCAGTCTGCTTACCTACTAGGGGGTGCAAATATCCTGAATCTGGTACTCACAAATTTAAGTGAACATTGTATCCCCCCACACTTGTGTGTAATGTCCTCACTGGTCAGATCAAATCACACAGCATTCATCCTGGAAATAAATATAAAACCTTTAAGAACTTTTCCAATGCTAACTATCTCCTATTAAGCAACAGTGTAGCTAAATTCCAAGCCCCACCAAACTCAGAGAACATGGTGGCTTATACAGCAGTATTTATGGAAACCCTGTATAAGCATGTAAATATCTTTACTGAAACAGCAGTACCAAACCAAAATAAACTTAAGATAAGCTGCAAAAAACAAGCCCCCTTGGCAAACCTCCAGTATAAATATGTTGTACAAAAAAAGAAAGAAAATCCTATCCAGAACTACAAAGGACTATGCCCAAAAGGCAAAACACTCCCTCAGCTGTATCAACAAGCAACTCGGGGGACTAATCAAGTCCAGATAAAAAATGAAATACTGCTAACTTCTGCACAAAAACCAACCAATAAGAACAAAAAGTGCAGATAGGAAATTCCGGTGGAATCGTACCAGTTTATTCCAAGTCCAAAAGCACAAAGACACAAAATATCACAGCAACATGAACGCAAATTAATATCCACAAGCATTTTCGTCTTGTATTAAAGACTTCATCAGATGAATGACAAATCCATTAGTGACCTGTTATATATAGTTCCATTAATTAAATAATCAACTAATCAAATAAAATTAATTAAAAACACTTAAAACCAAATTCTCATTAATTGTTATAATAAAACCATTCAGTATATATGTAAGTTATAAATTACACTAAAAAATTCATTGCGGATTATGTATAAGTAAGTACCCTATTACAATTTTAAGAATTCATTTAAGAAATATATATAATAAGAAATAAATAAATAAAAATGAATTTCATTCTGCATCTAATACCATTATCTCTCGATTGATTACTGCCTAATCAAGTCCACAAAGGCCAATTTTGAGACAAAAATAGCGTCCCTGACTAAGGATAAGCATAAAACATTTTTTCAGTTATGTATACAACCTGCTGTGTGGTGAACTAATAGTAAATGGAATGTTCTATTCCAAACCAGAGGATTTAGCAAATTTGCTGGGAAATAAATGTAGCTTCAGTTTCATCCCTATCATCCCCAGTTCTCCCCTAGAAATACCCTCTAACATTTCTCCCTAAACTGTCACTAAAGAACAGGTCCTCACTGCACTCTCCAGTGCTAAAACACTACATCAGTGGACCCTGAGAATATCCCAGGATGCCTCTTAAATAACTTGCAAAATGACCTATCAGGCCCACTAGAATCTATATTTAACCACAGCCTCCAGATAGTCTTCATCCCTAGGAAATAGAGGACTGCAATGCTCATCATTCTCCACAAAGGCAGACCATCAAGAGACCCAATGAACTTCAGACCCATAAGTTTGACAAGTCCTATATGCATGGTCATGGAAAGAATTATTGTGTAGATGATAAACAAAGACACAGGAATTCTGCAAACACTGGAGCCATCCCAGTTCAGTTTCATCAAGGGCAGGTCATACCTACTAAACTTGGCGGACTTCTTCAAGAAGGTCACTAGAGCCGTGGATGTGGGCAAAATGATGCATATTGCCTACCTTGACATGGCAAAGGCATTTGGCACAATACTTCACTCTGGTATTACAGACAAACTCACAAATTTAGGTATAAATCCCTGTGTCACCCAATGGGTAGCCAAATGTGATAGGGCACATGAAGATAGGGTAGGGAAATCCACTTCCAGCATGAGGGCTGTTAATAGATGTGTCCCACAAGGCTCAGTATTGGGAGCTCTCATGTTTGTAATATACCTTTCTGAAGTCAAGGCAAATGTAGAGGGTCTTTGGCTGACCAAAATTGCTGACAACTGCAAGCTGAGTACCATCACTGAATCCCACAA
Organism: Protopterus annectens; assembly: GCF_019279795.1. Classification (NCBI taxonomy): domain Eukaryota; kingdom Metazoa; phylum Chordata; order Ceratodontiformes; family Protopteridae; genus Protopterus; species Protopterus annectens. The sequence continues at coordinate 1,893,362,370 of NC_056741.1, read as the reverse complement.
AGATGTAGACATCCTCCAGGCGGGTCTGACACATAAAAAATAACTAATGCCAGAACCATGACCTAACACTTAATGCAAAAAAATGCATAATTATACCCTTTGTGAAGATGACCACCCCTTCAAATTAAAACACTGATAATGCTCTCCTAAGAGTAATCCCAGTGATAAAGGACTTGGGAACTAAGGTCGATGGTAATCTGAGCTTTGATCACCAAGTGACCGTGGTAATGTGAAAATCCTTCTATGTGGCACAACTTGTAAGTAAGGGCATAACATCCAGATCTAAGGAGATCATGTTCCCAGTATACTGAACCCTCATTAGATCAATAATTGAGTGCATTTTTATTTTTAAGTGTAACGAGGATACTAATGTAAATATGTGTTTTATTCTGTTTTTCATCTTTTTTTTTCTTTCTCCCTTCTTTTCTCTTTTTTCTTTGTTCTGTTTAAAGAAATGTAGGAGCTGCACTGCACTGCAAAAGAAAAAAAAAGATCTGGTTAAAAGAGCATGACAAAAGAAAAAAAATTGTGTGCTTTTTCTCATTCTTGAATAGGAGAATCTCTGGATTAAGGCCATTAGCTTAATCTAGTAACAAGTTTTAAGAGAAAGCAAGCAAATGAAAAAGACTATTGAATGTTATAAGGCTTTTTTTCTAGTAAACAACTTTGTGTCTGGCTCTCATGTCTCTAGCAGACAATCTGATAAAGAGAAATGGCTTGGAGAAAATATTTTCTGAAAGCATTCAAGTGTTTTCCCAGCTAAGAGAGCTATAAAGATAAGAAAAATCCAGACAACACTTAATAGAGCCACAGGCTATACCATGCGTCTTAGCATAGATAACCTTTTATCTTAGGTTATCTTACGTGTGTGTGTGTGTGTGTGTGTGTGTGTGTGTGTGTGTGTGTGTGTGTGCGCGTGCACGTGTGGCTGTCAGTTCAGAACATTTGTTCCTATAGGAAGGTAAAACTTCAATATTTGAAGATGTACATAGTTTTGTGTGTTATTGTTAACTTAATAGATTTTAGGGGCTATTGGGCTGTGTTTGTATTTTGAAAATTTTCAATAAAACAAAAAAGTTCTGTAAGATGTGACATAGGCTCAAATGGAGATGACAAGAAACAACTGTATAAAAGATTAACCTGCCAAACAGTATATGCATGTAACACACAAGATGGTATACAAAAAAGGTGGGAATAATAATTTTTTCAAGAATATGATTCTTTCTATAATGTCTTTAAATTTTAATGGTCTCACAGATAAATATAAAAAAGAAAAAGTAGTGAACTATATTAAAAATGTAGAGTGCAAATAATTATGCTACAGGAGACACAATTGGAAAGAAGTGAACATGTGAATTTGATAAAGAAAGGTTTTCAGGATGGTTATTCAGGGGAATACATGGATCAAAGGAAGCAAAGGGAGCAGTACTTATATTAATTGGAAGAGGAGCTCCAGTAGTGATAGAAGAGGATAAAAAGACAATAATGGTAGATTCATATTACTAAGAGGCTACTGGCAAGGAAGAAGGATTACACTAACGTATTAAAATTCCACCAAAAACTGCTAAATATGTTTGGCATCGAAAATGTCAATTCGGTATTAGGAATTCAGTGTGAATTTACATATTATTCACCAAGATACAAAAACTGGGGTAAGCTAGACAGAATTTACATTTCACAGGAATAGGTGCATTTAATTGAAGGTCTTGATACACACCCAGTAACTCTTTCAGATCATGCACCAATAATAACTAAAATAAAAACACAGGGTAATGAAATAAAAATGAGACACTGGCACTTTCCCACCTATCTGTTGAAAAGAGATGAATTTAAGGAATGGATAGGGAAATTATTAGGGAGCTATTAGATAATTTAGAAATTTATTCTGAAAATATAGTTGGGGAGTGGGATAAAATTAAAGTGGAGTTTAAAACAGGGAGGAAATAAAAGAAAAGGAGATATGGTTAAGAAGTAACAAGAAATATTTAGAGGGGACTGACCAATGTTAAAGTATTATAAAATAGGGGGACTCCCACAGAACAAGAAGAAGAGTAACTGCAGAGTGATAAACAGAAAATAAGGGATTACCTCGATTGTATGCATGAGTTTAGAAAAACTGCTGTTAAGCAAATGTTTTTGATAATAACTCTAGAGCACAAAAACTTTTAGCACACCATCTCAGGCAACATAAAGTAGAAAGGGCTGTTGCCAAGCTTAGGGAGCCTATAACAAGGAAGATAACAAGGGATCCTGTAGAAGTATTAAAATATTTTTGAAATTCTATAAAAGTCTGCATAAAGCAGAGAAACATAGAAATCAAGAAAAGGTGCAAATAGAAATGTTTATGGAAGAATTAAATATGCCAAGGTTAGAGGTAGAGGAGGCTCAATTAGTAACTATTAGGATAGGAGAAGATGAGATAAAAATGATGATGTTTAACCAATCTACAGGAAAGTCCCCAGGAATAGATGGTATTCCTGTGGAAGTTTAGAAGCTAGGAAGGATAAAACTTATAAAGATCTGGAAGGTTTTGTTTAACAGTATTTTAAGAGGAGAAGAACCAACATCCTGGAAGGAAGCAGTGGGAGTTGTAATAACTAAAGAGGGTAAAGATCCATCAGATCTAGCTTCATACAGGCCCATTTCAATACTAAACCATGATTATAAAGTATTTATGTCTATAATGGCAAAACTGATGCCAAAAGTGATAGATATGGATCAGTGTGGTTTTGTGGAGGGGAGGCAAACATTTGACAAGATTAACAGAATGCTGATGATCCATAGGGAAGTAGAATGTAAAAGAAATAACACTGTAGTTGGTGGATCTTGATGCAGAGAAAGCATTTGACAGAGTAAGCTGAGAATTTATGAGAAAATCAATGGAAGCATTTGCATTCCTTGATAAAATTATAAGGCTGATTCAGAGAATATATGAGGGATCAGAGGTGAACATTAAAGTGGGTGGGGTCCCCTCTGTTAACTTCTGCTTGAGCAGAGGAACCAGGTAGGGGTGTCTTCTCTCCCCTTCGTTATTTACATAATATTTAGAACCATTGGTAAAGAAAATAAGGGGCTCAAATTCAAGGATATAATTGGTATGGTAGTCAAGAAGAGCTGTATCTATTGCAAATGATATTTTATACATGGCAAAACCAGACAGGGACATTACAGTGTTGTGGAACATTTTGAGACCGTTTCAGATTTATTTGAGATATGATGGTTCAAGTGTTTGAATTTCGCAGTTTAGGGCATTCGGTGTATTCGCGGTTCGCGGAATATGTGTCGGTGTTTATGTATTCGGTGACTAGGGCTTTCGCGGTTCCAATATAGATCCGTTAAAATGTTTTTAGTCAGTTTAGTTTCATACACAGGTCAAGCATATTTTTATCCACCTGAAGAGAAGTTGTGGATAGCATTTAATAAGGAGCTGAATATTTTATCTGGGAAGGAAAGACAGCAAGAGTCAAGTGGGATAAGCTGATTCTTCCAATAAAATAAGGCAAATTGGGATTACCCAATATGAAGGAGTATTTCAGAGCAACACAGTTAAGGGTCTTAAACATAGCACAAGCAGAAAACCTTAATTCAAAGTGGAAAGGGATGATGATGAAATGGGGGGGGACTCAAGAAACAAAGACAAATTGGGATTTTGGATGCAAACCTCTAAGTATAATAACAATAATCATACAGAATATTATATTCATAAAGTAGCAGTAAGTATTCTAAGAACTAAGCAAATATGGGAATGGAGAAAAGAGATTTTGCTGATAGGGATAACTGCAATTAGGGATACAGACAATAAGCAAGAGGGGCTGGAATTTATTGGAGAAAACTGGAAAAGGAAGCAAGGTATTTGGAATAGCTAGACAGGGAAAGGTAATAGAATGGAAATATGCCAAGAATTTATTTGGACTGGAGATTAGAGATTGCCTTCCCTATCAAGCATTGATATCAGAGTATAGGCAAAGAGAATAAAATGGGGGGGGGGTCCTAAATGAAAATCCAGCACTGTTAGAGTTTTGATTAAAATCTGTTAGATATATCTTTAGAGACTTACAGTAGTGCATGCATGGTTCTGCTTCTTAAAATATATATAGTAAAATATAGACATTAAATGCATGTACATTTCTGTTTGCTATTATATATATATATATATATATATATATATATATATATATATATATATATATATATACTATACACAAAAGGATTAAACTTTCCTTAGTTAGAAATATGCATAGTCTGGCATCCAACTGTGTGTGTAATACTAATGTTCTGTGCTTGGCACAAGTTTCAAGGAGAACTGCAGATAAGAAACCCAGGTGCAGGAATGAACAACTCCCTACCAGTTGGAGACAGAAACAATTTCCTAACAGGAACGATTCCCTAAAAGTTTAATAATTGACCTTGAAATGAAACAAAATGCAGCTTATTAATAGACTATATGACATCAGGAAAATACCAGAGTATTGAGTTTGCGTTACATCAAGCAAATTCCAAAAGACTGCTTTCATAAAAAAGTGTCTATAAAAAAAAGAGCAGTGACTGAATGGTGGGTTAGATCTGATTTTTGTTAGATCTGGTACATGTAGGAACATGTTTGTTCTGAGGTAAATGGAGAATGAAAAGGTATTATTCATGCATGCATTGAAAAGCTAAACTTGGTACATTAAAGCTGTAAAATGTGACAGTATTTTACATTTTGTCTGTTACCTAGACAAGCTATTTTATTAGTAACTGTGCAGAAGTTAATACAGTGCTGGAAAAGTTAATATTCTGCAAAGTTCAGTGCATTAATCAGACTTTGGTTTCGGCAAGCAGCTTCTTCATCATAAATAACTTTTCAGTGGCGAGCCTAGCCTCTATTTGAACACAGGGGGAGTGGTGCCTTGTATAAGGTCACTTCAGTAAAGTTGCAGTAACTAACATTTATGTATGTGATTGAGTCCTGAATAGGGTCACTTCTCCAAGTCAATGAATTCCCAGGTTTCGAATCTGCAACTGCCAGCTTCATTTCATCAGTTTTTCAAGTAACTACAGATGTTTTCTAACCATCTACAGTGACCAGACTGGCCATCTGAGTCACCATAGAACTGGTAAGAAACCTTTTGTATTACATGCAGTATGGATGCCATTAGAGAGGCTAGTAAAACGTGTAAACAGAGTTTTACTAAATGTATCAGAACAATGAGATAAAATTTGAGAGAGATTACAGAATTGGTATAGGCAACATATTGGTAAATGTAAAACCTTACTAGGGCAAGTTGACGTAATGCACTAAGTAAATGGGTAGTAACATTTAACTGGTATCTCCAACAGAAAAATTTGTGGTATGACAGTAAATGTTTACTGTGTGAATCATATGAAACTGCTTTCTGTGTACAATGCCATAAAAATACAGTGCAGACCATTGTTAGCAAGTTAAATTGCAAAGAAACATCTTCTGATAATAAAGCAGCAGAAAAGGGTAATTCTCTTACATTATATCCAGATGTTAAACAGTTATGCACTGTCACTACACTAATTTCAGAGCTAGAACAACTGTCAAATCACTTACTGACAGAATTTCCTGTGGATCTTATTGCATGCTTTAAAGAGTATGTATGAGTGTGGAATGAAGCTAATCTGCAAGAAAAAAACAGATAAGGACAGGGACAAGGTTCATGATAAATTAACAGAAGAGTTTAATAAATTCCTGAGAGACAGACAGGGTGAGTTCAGAGAGTTCAGACATGCCGTATAAAAAGTGTGTCAAAAGTGCATAGGGGCCCTACAATCAAAAGAAGATCCTCTTGAAAAGTATCATAAAGCCCGTAAAGAATTTAAAAGAGAAATTTCAGACCATAAGCAGCATTTATGAGATAAGGAGGATGAATTAGCTGAACTGACAGAAACTAATTTACAAAACACAACTTTAATAGCTCAGCTTAAGGAAGAACTGGAAAAAGTAAAGCCAGTTAAAATTGTAGAACAGGGAACTACAGCTGATCTGTATATGCAGTCCAGATTGTTACAAAATTTACTGTAGTGGAATGATAAGAAAGGCATATTTTATAACATGCTAGCATTTGAAGTATGGGTAGCATACACATCAGGATCTGATGTATGGACAAATGCATTACTCAGATGTTTCTGGATTTTTATTCCCAAATGTTTTAAAACTTTCATTCAATTATAGCAAGACAGTTATCAGTTGAACAGTAAAGTAGGAAGTATGACAGCCATTCTCATGGCATATACACAAGGGCAGCCTCTCACAGCTAAGCTGTTAGATAATTTCAAAATCACCATCTCAGATGAATGAACAAACCAAGCACTTTAGACTTGCATTTCAGATAATCTATCAGAGCTCAGACAGGGACATGCAACAACCAGAAATACAAACACAGTTAATACATTGCTTCTTAGAGCAAATTAAAGGGGTCCCAGGAGATATTAAATGCATTTATGAAGAACATTCAGATACCCTCACTGATTTGGTACAAAAAGTAATGAGGGGACGGACTATGGCCAATGATGGGGCATTATACTCACACCATATCTTTGCACTAGGAAAAGGGGTGAGCCATTTGAGGTAATTAGTGAAGTAAAAAGCCATGGAACGGCAACAGTGGTATGACCAACTACCAGCAGAAAGAGCTGCATCAGCACCACCAGCTCCTGCTTCTATATCCCTAGTACCAGGCTCAAATACAGGTAATGAACAAAAGGTACCAACATGTTTTTTTCTGTAAAAAATAGGGCATGTTAAGCAAGATTGTGATCATTACAAAGTTTGGTGTAAAAAGAAGGAAGAACAGGGTGTGTTTCCAAAAACAGAACCATAACATTCACAAGAAAAGTCAGAAAAAGAAGTCAATGCACAGATACCTTGCAGTTTTAGTAAAGACAGCTATAAGGGTCACCAATACACAGGGAAAGGAGAAATATACCCCACAGATTTTTGTGCAGCTTCACCTGTAAATCCAAAATACTTGGAAGAGCAGGCAGAGGAAATAGCTAGGTGGCAGTTATGTAAGGAAATTGAAAAATCTAAATATGTAGGTCACTCAGATACAGAGGAAGATGACAAACAAAAGCATGCAGTGTGCCAGATTGCAGCTGGCAATAAAAGTGAGGATGAGTGGATTTTCTACCCTGGTATCTTTCCTGACTACCTTTAAAAAGGGCCGAGACGGATGACCACTGATTGATATCTGGGTAGAGGGGTCACTATGGCAAAATATCTTATTAGACACAGGAGCAGCAGTATCTGTTGCAGTTACCTGTAAATCCTGCAGAAAAGGTTTGTATTTCTACATTTAATGGCACAGGATGCTATGCAGAAAGTAGCCAAGATGTAAACATAAAATTTCACTAAAAAGGACAGACATGGAAAGGTGCATTTTTAATGCATCCATCTTGTTCAACTACCATTATTGGTATGGATATTTTAGGACCTTTGGGCATAGTAATTGATTTACCTAACAGTATTTTGTGGATGGGAGACAGGGAAACAGGAGAGGGAAAGGTAAGTGTAGTTTGCTGTGCAGTCTCTCTACCTGAAAAAGCTAACAAGCCTACAAGATGTAAATACAGTGAGGATGTGTGGCATTTACAACAACAATTTCCAAACCTGCGGTCCAAGAGACCCAGTGACTGTGAAAAGCTAGAAATCCCAGTGGGGGTAGGTAGTGATCAGGATTACATACCTCATTTTCCAAAACAGTATCCCATTCCTAGGGAAGCAGACAAACATATGGAAAATGCATTGCAGATTGGGAAAAGGAAGGAATCATACAAAAAGGCAACAGTCCCACAACTTCACCTATCTGGCCAGTTAAAAAGAAAGATGATAGTTACCATCTTGTCATTGAGCTAAGAAAAGTAAATCAGTACACAACTCCTACAGCACATGTAATTCCGGGAGTCCCAGAGCTGGCTGCATGTATTAAGCCACAAAGTATGTGGTTTACAGTAATAGATCTAACAAATGGCTTTTTTGCAGTACCACTCAGAAAAAGAGACTAGCCATAATTTGCCTTTACATTTAAAAATCAGCAGTATGTCATGACAAGATTACCTCAGGGCTTTCAAAACAGTCCTGTTATTTTTCTCCAGATGGTAGGTTCCATTCTGCAACAGTTGGAAAAAGATGATTCAGTGTTACATTACACTGATGGCACACTAATTCACTCTGAAACAGTGGAACAGCATGTATGGCTTCTTAAAAAGGTCTGTCATACTCTGCGGCAGGCAGGGTTTAAGGTCAAATGTGAAAAAATCAGTTTATGACACAAGAAGCTAAGTTTCTATGTACTATCATAAAACCACCAGGAAGGTCTCCTTGCCCAATGCAAGGCATCTTACAAATGGAAAAGCCATTAATAATAGATGATCTACATAATAAATTCATGGGAATCATGAATTACAATACAGAATTTATAGAGAATTATGCAGCTGTGGCTGCTCCTCTATACAAAATGTTGCAGGAACAAAAGAACTCCACCCTTTTAGAGTGGGGACCACATGAGGATGAAACATTTTCCCAAATAAAGGTAAAGTTAGCACAAGCTACAGAATTAATAGCACCCACACCAAAGTTGTCATTTAGATTCATAGGTTCATAGGTTCATACTAGGCTATCTGCCCTAGGGCATTTATAAGCCTAGCCAGAGTGTGTTTGGCTTTCGCCAACCACTTTAAATTAATTTTGCTATGCCCTTTTTCAATGTCTAACAGTAACACAGAAGTGATACCCAGGGTAAACCTATGATCTCTCATCCACTCATCAAGATTCCTCTTGAAGAGAGTCAATTAGGGACTCTGCCTAACCTGGACTGGGATTTTATTCCAGAGTGAAGGGAGCCTCTGGGTTATGAATCTGTCCCTCCAGCATGTCCTATTTATTTCAGTGCTGAGGTTCAAGTCTCTCGAGCGCATAGCTCGATGGGATTTGGATTTTCTGAGGTGCAGCATGTCCATTAATTCCGGGTTGGGCATGGCTTTATACGTCAAGCACAGATCGCCTCTGAGCAGGCAGTATGCCACTGAGTAGAGCTGGAGTTTCTTTAACCGGGCAGCATATGACATCTGTTTGGGCCCTTTGATCCTTTTGGTGAGGTACTTTTGGGGTCTTTCCAGTTGCTGCAGATGTCTGATAAGGTAAATCCCAAAAGGGGCATTGTACTCAATTATGGGCCTGATGAGGGATGAGTAAAGAGGCACGATGACCTCCCCTGATCTAGATGTGAATCCCTTCATGATTAGGTGGGCTATATAAAATGTTTTTCTAACCACTTTGGCCACATGGTTGTCAAATGAGAGATTGCTATCAACTTGGGTCCCCAGGTCCCTAATTACTTCTTCTGTACTTAATGGATTACCACCTATGTGATAATTTGTGGGCACTTTGTTTTTGCCAAAGGGATGACTATACACTTTTGGCATTTAGCTTGAGGCCATGGCTCTGGCACCAGTTGTCTGTTTCTATGAGGCCCTTTTGGAGGATGCTTGTGTTGGCTGGAGAGTCTATTATGGCACCCAGTTTGCAGTCATCTGCGAACTTGGTCAGCCACAGTCCTTCCATGTTGGCCTGTACCTCCGAGAAATATATACCAAACAAGAGAGGTCCCAGGACTGAGCCTTGTGGGATGCCACTTGTAACTAGTTTGGAGTCTGACATGGCTCCGGCAATTCTAACCACGTGGGTTCTGTCCTTGAGCCAGTTTTCAACCCATCTAGTGACATAGGAGTTTATATTTAAGCTGGTGAGCTTATCTATAATGCCCGAGTGGGGTATTGTATTGAAGGCTTTTGCAAGGTCCAGGTAGGCTGCGTGGACCACCTTTCCCTCGTCAATGGCCTTGGTGACTGTTTCAAAGAAATCAACCAGGTTTAAGAGGCAGGATCTGCCCTTAACAAAGCCGAACTGGGCAGGATCCAGTGTCTGTAGGTCCCCAGTATCTTTATTTATGAAGTCCATGATGATCCTTTCCATAGCTTTGCAGACCAAGCTAGTCAGGCTTATGGGGCGATAGTTTCCAGGATCCGTTGAGGCACCACCTTTGTGGAGAGGGACCACTGTTGCTGTACGCCACTCTTTGGGTACATATCCTGTAGTAAGGCTGAGATTGAACAGTAGTTTTATGTTTGGGTTTAGCTCTTCTTGGAGTTCATGTAGGACACAGCCCGGGACACCGTCTGGTCCCATTGATGCTGTGTTTTTGCTTTGGAGAGGGAAGCTCTTACCTGAGCATCTGAGATGTCAGGGGGGCAGCACTCTGCTGGGATAGATATTTGCCCTTTTGGTGGGGGGGGGGAGAAGTTTGCGCTGAATGCTGATGTTGGCAATGTCTGTGGGTTCAGTGTATTTTTTGTCATTTTGGACTAATTCTGAGCATATCTGGGGATTCCCATACAGGTTCCTAACATAACTAAAGAAAGCCTTGTGATTATCCTTAGTGTCCTGTGCAATTTTTCTCTCGAAGCTGGCCTTAGATGATTTAACAAGTGCCCGTAGTTTTTTGCTAATACTGATCAGAGAAGCCTTCCCTTTTTGGGATTTTGTTCTATCATGTAGTAGCTTCCTCCTTCTATTGTATAGTTTGTTTATGGCTGGGGTCCACCAGACAGGACATCTGTCTTTGGAGGATTAGGTCTTGGTTTTATTTGGGATTGCATGATCCATGCATTCCTGAAGGTGTTCATAGAATGCGTTTATAAAGGATTCTGCGGTCTGGGCTGTATTTTCCATAGGCCTGGGGGCTTTGAAGGATTCTACATTGGTTTTGAGGAGTGTGAAATTTGCTTTAGAGAAGTTTTTCACTGTGATTTTCAGGGCAAGGGGTGGAGTCAGGATGTGAATATCCAGTGAGATTAGTTTATGGTCTGATATTACCAGTGAGGGATACACTTCTGGTCTGGAGCATAGAGTCCCCATGTTGGTGATGATCAGGTCCAGTATGTTTTCCCCTCTTGTGGGAGTGGTAAGAAGTTGTTCCATAGCATTTGAGTGTATAAATTCTAGGAACCTTTGGGCTAGGGTGTTGGAGCTAGAGTAATGCTCCCAGTCTATGTTTAGGTAGTTGAAGTCGCCCAATATAATGGTGTTTGGAGAAATCTTCATATTTTCCAGTGTTCTCAGGAAGGCCGAGTGGGGTTCCTGGGTTTGGGAGGGTGGTCTGTAGCAGGCTATAAACTGGAAGGCAGTTTTACCCACTGTTAGTTGCACATGGATAGTCTCTGATGCTTCGTGCTGTGCCACCAACCTGGAAGTGTGGGTATCTTTGACGAATATTGATACTCCCCCTCCTTTTCTGGTTCGGTCCAAGTTTTGGGGCCGAAAAGCATGGTATGAGGTATAACCTGGTAGTGTTGGTGTGCTCTCTGGAGCCTTGAACCAGGTTTCTGTTACTGCACAGATATCGATGTTCTCCTTGCTAAGGAGAGTTTCGAGTGCATCTTGAGGTTTAGACTTCTGGCATTGAGTAGCATTACTCTTAGTTTCTTATCCCTTGTGATACCTATGGAGGTGGGTTTGTCTTTTGAGCCTTGCCTAAAAAAGGCACTATGGGGGTAGCAAGAGCCTTTGCCAATATCCGAAAGCCCAGGGGTGACAGGTGCAAGCCATCCCTAGCGAAGCATCGTGGCTTGTCAAGCATGTCATCCCAGGCTGACAGGCATTAGATCCCCTTTGAATGACACCAATACCTAAGCCAAATTTTGAAATTGATCATCTTGTCTTCATATTGTGGCATCATTCTTGGTGAGGGTAAGATGCTACTCAAGGTCAGGGTCATACCGGCCTGGGCTACATGCTCAGAGAGCTCCTCTATGTCTCTTTTCATGTAGTCCAGGGAGGTACGTCTCAGGTCATTCACACCAGCATGGACAATAACTGAGTCATATTTGTACTTGCCTTGGAGTGACCTGAGTGTTTGTGTTATGTGGCGGATCCTAGCACCTGACAGGCAGCTCACCGTGACCTTCTCCTTGTTCAGCCTGGTGAGCGGGACGTCAATGTGCCTGACGATAGTCACCTATTACAAGTGTATCAGGTGTGTTGTTTAGCCTTAAGGGCTGTGACTGTTCGGCACACTGGCTTTGTGAGCTATGTGTTGCACGTGTTTTGTTTTGGGGTAGCGGTTGCTTGGGTGTCTGCTTTGGAGGTCTCTGCTGCTTAGGCAGATTTTTATTTAGAGCCTCTAAGTATGTTTTTGTGTGTTTATGTGTTTGGTTTGCTGTCATGGTAGGTCTATGTAAGACTGGAATTGTAGTGAGTGTAGTTTCCTTCTCCTCCTGACTGGTTTTGCCAGTACTGAGTTGAGAGAGCTTAGCCTCCAGTATGGCTATATGGTTGCATCTCTCACATGTGTTGGAATTTGTTGGGAGGAGGAGAGGGTTGTCTGTGTACATGAGGCAGTTGTAACATTGCCTCAAGATTCCCAAATTCACCAGCTGGACCGGAGAGGAGATTGACAACTGACCTTTGGACATGCTAGAATAGTATTGGGAATTCCTTTATAATTGAAAAAAAAAGGGCCAATAGGGAACAAGGTACTCAAGGGGAGTTTGTGAGGGTGTAGTGCTTTTAATTTTTTAGTGCTGACTTATATAATTGCTTTAGTGAGCAAGTGCCAGGTAACTTAAATGCAATGTGTTACAGGTAACTTAAATGCAAAAATGACAAACAGTAACTTTCTTTCAAGTGAAACAAGGAAATAAGTACTGAAAGCAATGCAGATATCACTAGGGATCCACAAAAGCGCTGAAAAGCTGCATTTTAGGTGGAATTAGCGTTTCAGGGAAATAACAAGCAAACAAACAACAAAGCTAGATTCTGCAGGCCTGGATCTAGTCTATGCTACAGCAAACAAGGTGTACCAATTTCAGTAAGAAACAGTTCAAATATGCAGGCACTATAAACCTTTAACCAGAAATTCCCAGCTCAGAAGGGCAGAGTCCAGCCTCTCCTCCCACAAGAGTGCAGACCACAAACTCTTTTAATGTAAAATAACTGGCCTGAAGCCCAAGTGTTTAAACCAGAATTAGTACACTTTTAGAATAACAGACACTGAGCCCTCAATCAGCAGTTCCCAACTTAGAAGGATGTAAGCTACCTGTTCTGCCACTACAGTGCAGACCACAAACCTTCTTAATGTAAAACAACTGGCCTGAAGCCCAAGTGCTTAAACCAAAATTAATACACTTTTAGAATAACAGACACTGAGCCCTCAATCAGCAGTTCCCAACTTAGAAGGATGTAAGCTACCTGTCCTGCCACCACAGTGCAGGCCACAAACCTTCCTAATGTAAAACAACTGGTCTGAAGCCCAAGTGCTTAATCCAAAAGACTTAGAATGATAGCTACACTTTAATCAAGTTATTACCAAGCAGTAATAAATACAATTTAATACTTTAAAGAATGCCTGGATTAGTGCTCAAGTTATACAAAACAAAGCTAGATTCAGAAGTCCTGGATCTAGTCTATGCTACAGCAAACAAGGTGTACCAATTTCAGTAAGAAGCAGTTCAAATATGCAGGCACTATAAGCCTTTAACCAGAAATGCCCAGCTCAGAAGGGCAGAGTCCAGCCTCTCCTCCCACAAGAGTGCATACCACGAACCCTTTTAATGTAAAATAACTGGCCTGAAGCCCATGTGCTTAAACCAGAATTAATACACTTTTAGAATAACAGACACTGAGCCCTCAATCAGCAGTTCCCAACTTAGAAGGATGTAAGCTACCTGTTCTGCCACTACAGTGCAGACCACAAACCTTCTTAATGTAAAACAACTGGTCTGAAGCCCAAGTGCTTAAACTAAAAGGCTTAGAATGAGTTACACCAAGCAGTAATAAATACAATTGAGTACTTTTAAGATAATGCAAAAGCAAAATAAAGTAGGAAGAAACACAAATACAGTAAAAGCAGATAATTTTTTTTTGAGTGAGCAAATGAGATGGGAGTTACAGGACAGAAACAAGTGCAAATACAGGCCTTCAAATTAGAAAGTTGAGAGAGATGGAAGACCGCCCAAATGGCCAATAACTACAAATTCTGGGCCAGAACCACTCCTTATGTGGTAGACAGGTTACCTAGTGCTTACCACTCCCACTGATAAGCTAGAAGGCTTCCCTCCAACACAGAAAGGCTTGGGGGGCTCAGAAGCTTACAAATAGTCCTGGATACAGCAAATCTGTATCTGGAACACTAATTACAGGAAAGGTAGGAAACAGGCTTACAATTTTTTTTTTTTTTTTTTTCAGAAAAGTAGCAAAAACAGTGGTAAAAACAATTCACATGCAGTGCAAGCTGGCACACTTAAGTATGTTGCAATATTAGTCCACACACAGTTTGAAAAAATGTAATTAAATTAAAAAAGGACTAAAAGCAAGTGTGCTACAAGCAGCAGCCAAAAAGAAAACCTTATCTATTGTACTATTACAGGAATGGCCACATGGTAGTGACAGCAGGATGGAAAATGCATCATGTCCAGTCACTTTCTATAACTGTAAAATGACTCCAGTAGAACTGGGCTACCACCCCTGCATACAGCAATTAATAGCCATTTACTAGGGTATTAAGCAAACTGAGTACTTAACCATATTTTCCAGCATAATAATGCAAACACCACACCAAGCAGTAAAAGCTCTGATAGACAGTTTTGAAATGAATATAATCACAGATGGTATTAGCCAAGCAATCTTTACAAAATGGATGGCACTTTACTGAATGAAAACTGTCACCATACAGACAGGGGACAAATATTATTTGTCAAATCACATGGAATATGAAGAAAAACAGCATAACTTCTTGGAAAAAATAATGACACCTGATGTACTATTTTTGGCATCTGAATTTGACCATTTTAAGCCATCCGTCTTTGTAGACAGAGCGTGGTTTTGAGACAAAGGTAAATACTGGACAGGATTTGCCGTAGTTGCAGAAAATCCCAAGTTGAGGTCTCCTGAACTAATCAAGTTACCAGAACACATGTCAGCTCAGAGAGCTGAATTAGAGGCAGTACTGTATGTGCTTAAATATTACAATCCTGTTAACATTTTCTCAGACAGTGTCTATGTAGTAAGTTCTTTAAGACTACACATGGACACTTGGATAAGGAGAGGATTTGTAAACAGTGCAGGCAAACCACTGTGACATGCTCAAGTATTAAAAGAGATATATAGTAATAACAATGTCAAACCAGCAGGGGCAATACAGTATCTTAAAGGTAAAAGCACATCAGAAACCAACAAGTGAAACTTTCAGGTTAAATGCATTAGCTGACACATTGGCAAAACAGGCAGCACAGAGTGGAAAAGAACTTCCAGAGTATGCATACACTGCTACAGAAGTCAGTGCCTTAAAAGAGCTAGATGAAGAGTCAATTGAGGAAGGCCTTATAAAAATTCGAAAACAACAGGGCTTAAAAGAAGAAACTCATCAGTGCATGCTAGCAGGAATAGCATTGAATGAATATTATGCATACACTACTTTTAAAGGATTGCACTTGCCATATGTGCCATTTCAGTTGGCACGACAACTGGTCAAGTTAACTCACCAAATACTGGGACATCTAGGAGCTGATAAACTATGTGCAGTTGTAAAAGAATAATACTGGAACCCAAATTTAAAAAAAGATCTGTAGGGTAATTGTAGAAGAATGTCTAATCTGTTTGCAGGTAAATGCTAAAAGTAAAAAAACTCAGTTACATTGAGTACAGCCAGCAGAGGGGCCATGGTATGCAGTTCATATAGATTATGTAGGTCCCTTTACAACAACAAAGGGAGGTTATAGATACCTGCTAGTAGTAGTGGATGTCTTTTCAAAATGGGTAGAGGCAATTCCTGCTAAAACTATGACAGCAAAGGCAACAGCAGAAGCTTTATGGAAAAAGATTTTCTGTCATTGGGGATGGCCAAGAATTATTGAGTCGGACAATGGTCTACAGTTTGTTAGTGATCTAATAAAGCAAATGTGTAATCTGTTAGGAATTCAGCAAATATTTCATGTGCCTTATCACCCATAGTCAAACAGAATTGTAGAGCAAATGAATCATATGCTCAAGGAGCATCTTAAAAAAGCATGTCTCTCCTTATGAGATCATGACAGGGAGAAAAATGCCATTACAGTTACCTTTTGATCCTGACAAACCAGACGGTAGAATTATGTTAGAAATCAGTAAGCATCAGCAATGGTTAAAACAGCTTACAGGAATATGTGACTACAATGCAAGAGAGCAAGCTTTCCATCTATGGAAAAAGGTCCCAATATTACCGCCAGAAGGAAACCTTCCCTGTGGAACAAAGGTATTGTAAAAATGTTCCAGATGGAAAGACCATGGGATAGCAATTGGCAGGGATCTTTTGAAATAGTGGAACAAGTAGGACCATTGGTGTACAAAATAAAAGGCAAAAAAAAAAACAGAACAGTTTTAGTGCATAGAGATCAAATGAGAGTAATCAAAAGCAGTAAAGGGACAGAGTCACAAAAGCGGTATGCATGTATTTTCTTTTCAGAAAAATGAAAATGAAGCTGCCTAAAGTGCACCTGTTTGGAATACAGAACAGCAAAAGGCAAACAACAGCAGATTTAAATACTGTAAATGCCTTTCATTGTAAATGTGTGTTAGTTAAGCCAATATCTTTTGTTTTTACAATAGTTTGTAATTGTATAGTAGCACAAGGAATAGCAGACATCCCAGCAGAGAAAGCATGCAAGACTAATGTTACTAATATAAAGTTGTATTGGGTAAATGATACTACAAATAGAACTCAAGGTAATTTATTTTGTTCAGAGGGACAAAAATGTCATGTTGGAAACCTTTTCCTTAGACCAGAGTGTCACAGTCTAGAAAATGGCCAGAGGACAAGCATACACACAATTTTCATAGCGTGAAGCAAATATATATTTACAAAACTATACTGCAATGAAATGTTGCATACTACAGGAGCGGAAGGGCACTCTTTCAATTTTACACTGACTTTGTAAACAGTACTGCAGAAGGGACTACAATAAAGGTACAAGAGGGAAGCATAATGGTCTGTATTAATGATTCTTGGAAGACATCCTTGCCTTTTTGTTATCAGAACTTTTAATAATAATCCCATACCCAAGTTTGATCAAGTAATCAGGGTGCCAACAACATGTATGGTAGTGGAACAAAATTATCACAAAACAGTAGTACATTTCAATATCTCATTCACTCCTGACACTACTGGCTGCAGAAGATGAAGAGCCTGGTATGATACTCTTTTAGGGGGTATAGGTACAGGCTTAGGGACATTAAACTCAATTGACATAGAAATATTGGCAAACAGATTAAAACTGACAGGACAGGATATCCCACAAATAGTACATTTACAGGTATAATGGTTACCTACTATATGAGCATCACAAAAAGAGCATGTTAATTTTAAGAAGGAATTTCTGCAACATTTTAATGATTCTTTAATTAGCAGATTAGGGTTTGATGTTAATGTTACTAAATTTGTAGACTGGACTAAATGTACTTTACAGTCCTTGTATGTCCAATGCAAACTAATTCAGTGCAGATAAAATTAATGTCTAGTAATGAATATGTGTGGGGAACCATGTTTGAGAAATGGATCCCAAGTACAAACTGGATTGAAATGCATGGGTAGCAAACAGTCTGCACAAATATGTACTCTACAGGAAAAGTTACACATTATAATGTGACAAGTTCAAAAGTAATGTGTCAAGTCATAGCGTTACCACTATTTTTTTGGACCACCATTCTATCTGTACCAGTATTGTTTACCCCAACTACAGGGAAATTATACTGATTTGCAAAATAGAACTCACAAAACTGAACATTCCACTAATATAGCTAATGGACTGGTATGTGGTCAGCACTCACCAGTATATGAACCATGCTTTTTACAACATTCCGTAAATCTATGTAAATGGACAGTTTTACCTTCTAGTTTTGAAATGTTCATGGAAATAGACCCAAAGTTTGTATGTATTGTAGCAAATCAAAGTTTGGCATTTACTAAACAATGCCCTTTCGTAGGTTGTCTCAACAACCTTAACCATTTAATATGGCATAATGACACATATGTGTTTACTCCAGAAAACAAGGCTGTAATGACTTTGCAATGGAATCCACAGGCATCGTTAATGATTAATATAGGATTTTCACTAGAATCACTGTATAGAGTCATAAATGAAAGTAAACAGCTAATTAAAAAATTGCAAAAGGTTAATAGAACAATCCTAAGTCATGAATTAAATTCTGTAATTGTAAAAAAAAAAAAACAAGCTAATCAAGTTAGCAGAACAAATCTGAAGGAGATACAGCTCATAATTGGTAGGACATTTTTACAGGATGGTCTTCAAAAGGAAAAAAGTTGTCAGACTGGATTATACATCCCATTCTGGTTGTAGTGTTTGTTATTACTGTACTCACTATGTGGAACTGTGTTTTAACTTGTTGTATCAAAAGAAAACTAAAGGTTTTGTTTCCTAATATGTTCTCTGTAAACCATGATGAAAATTATAATCTGTCAAAGAATATATATCAATGTGAACTGTTTTATGTGTTTTAAAACAAAAAGGGAGAACATTTATAATAGTGCATGTATGCTTCGGCATGTTAAAATATATATAGTAAAATATAGACATTTAAATGCATGTACATTTCTTTTTGCTAGCATGTATACACAAAAAGGTTAAACTTTCCTTAGAAATATGCATGGTCTGGCATCCAACTGTGTGTGTAATACTAATGGTCTGTGCCTGCTACAAGTTTCAAGGAGAATTGCAGATAAAAAACCTAGGTGCAGGAATGAATAACTCCCTACTGGTTGGAGATAGAAACAGTTTCCTAACAGGAGTGACTCCCTAAAAGTTTAAGAATTCACCTTGAAACAAAACAAAATGCAGCTTATCAATAGACTGTATGACATCAGGAAAATACCAAAGTAATGACTTTGAAAGTTCCCAACAGACTGTATTACATCAAGCAAATTCCAAAGACTGCTTTTATAAAAAAGGGTATAAAAAAGAACTGTGACTGAATGGTGGGTTAGATCTGATTTTTGTTAGATCTGGTACATGTAGGAACATGTTTGTTCTGAGGTAAACGGAGAATAGAAAGCTATCATTCATACATGCATTGAAAAGGTAAACTTGGTTATTTTATTAGTAACTGCTCAGAAGTTAATACAGTGCTGGAAAAGTTAATAGTCAGCAAAGTTCAGTGCATTAATCAGACGTTGGTTTCAGCAAGCAGCATCCTTCATCATAAATAACTTTTCAGAATCTAGAACAGAAGTTGCTGTTAAAAAAAGAATAATTAGTAGAGCATATAAAATATTGCATGATAAGTATAAGAGTCAATTAAAGCACATTGATTGGAAGTGTTTATACCCAAAGTATTTTTCCTCAGCTATACAGCAAATGTCGGAGGTGTGATGGAGAAAGAGGTAACCAGGAAGATACTTTCTGGGAGTGTAATGAGTTGGCAGACTTTAAAGATTCCCTACAGACTGCTTAGTCAAAATACTGGGTAAGCAAATTGTTGTAACTAAGGAAATGATTTTTTCTGAGCTATGATACAGAATCAGAATTGCCTAGACACAATAAGGCCTTACTGAGACTAATTATGGTGGTTGCCATAAAAAGCAATTACTAGAAAATGGAAAACAAAGTCTAAACCAACTTTACTAGAAGTAGTGAATATAGTAAGAGAGATAAAACAACTGGAATTTGGATCTTTAGAAAATGGAGCAAATTACATCAAAATGGGAATTGTGGGAACAATACATGCACAGGCGGAAAGAGGTTTAAAAGAAGGCAGAATTTGAATGAGCTGTGTAATGCTTGACTGATAATGACTGGACAGATTATAAGTGATGTATAATTGCAACTACAATTGTGTCAATGTGGTCTGTAATGTATAATGTTTGCAACTGAAATTGTGGCAGTATGGTTTGTTTTCATTAATATAATTGTCTATGTCATGTATGATTGATGGTTTAATAAAGATATTTTTTGTTTAAAAAAATAATTTCTGAACACTGAAATTCCTTAGAGCCTACCAGCTATATTGCATAGAAGGAGAAATCATCATCACCATCATCATCAGCCCCCCTTTTCCCAATTTTTCTACATGGGGTCAGGGTATTGTGTTAATTATCTCCAACTCTCTCGATTCAGTGCCACAACCCTGCCTTCTTCAATACTCATGCTTGACAGTCACAGATCTTTTTTCCCACATTCCATCCACCTCTTTGCTGGATGTCCTCGCTTCCTCTTACCATCTTCCTGCCTGTCCCAAATCTTCCTCACCAGATTGTCTTCTACTTTTCTGCACGTGTCCAAACCACCGTAATCTGTTTTCTTTAATTTTTTCTTCAATTAGAGCTACTTTGGCTTCTGCTCTTATGTCCTCATTTCTTAGTGTGCATCCTACCACCCTTCTCAGGTACTTCATTTCCATCACCACTAGCTTATTCAACTGTTCTGCCTTTACTGTCCAGGTTTCTATACCATACAGTAGTACTAGTCATATCCCTATCTTATACAACTCACCTTTCAGCTTATTTGACAATTTTCTGTCACAGACTACATCTGACACTCTATGCCAGTTGGCTGCAATGCCTCTGATTCTAGCTTTGACCTCTTCCATCATAGTTCCCTTCTCCTTAACCACCCCTCCCAAATACTTGAAGCTGTTTACTTGTTCCACTATCTTCTCATCTATCTGTATTCTCAGCTTCTTCTGATTTCCCCAATTTGCTGCCATTACTGCTGTCTTATCTGTGCTTAGTTTCATCCAATGTGCCTTCAATTTTGCATTCAATTCTTCTATCCTTTGCTGAAGGTATAGCTCAGAGTCTGCCTATAATGCCACATCGTTTGCATACAGCAACTTTGTTGATCTATTCCCTCCAACCTGTTTGCTAATGTAGTCCATCACCAGTATGAACAGCAGTGAGCTCAGAGCTGAACACCCACTCCCACTGGGAACTCCTCTGTAAGACCGAACACTATTCGTTCTTGAGTCATTGGGTCCTTGTACATAGCCTGCACTAATTCTACCAATGTTTCTGGGACTTCAAGCCACCACAGTACTGCCCAGATCAGCTTTAATGGGACCTTGTCATATGCTTTTTCCAAGTCTAGGAATGACTAGTTGGATTCTCTCATCTCTAGCTTCTTCTCAAATATCTGTTTCACTGCAAACATTGGGTCAGTTGTGCTGCATCCTGATCCGAATCAAAACTGCTCATCTCCCATCTTACATTTGACTAGTCTGTTTATCCATTTATCAATCACTCTCTCCATAACTTTCATGCAATGTGATAGGAGTTTGATGCCTCTGTACTGCCCACAGTTGTGGATGTCCCCTTTGTTCTTGTACAGTGGCATGAGTATGCATATTCTCCAGTCGTCTGGGATACACCTTTCTCTCCACACTACTGTTAGTACCCTCAGGAGCCATTTCTCCCCTATCTCACCCAGCATCTTTATCATATCTGCTGTGACCTCATCTGAGCCTGCTGCTTTCCTTGACTTCATTTTCCTTAGTGCTGTTCTTACTTCTTCTAGGGTGGGCTCCTCTTCTTCTCTCATTGTAGGCTGTTTCTGAGGCAGTGCAGCTTCTGTGGGGTTTTCTTCATTCAGAAGCTGTTAGAAATACTTCTTCCATCTGCCTTAGATGTCCTGTGGACTGGTGAGCAGGTTGTTGCTGGCATCCCTTATGAAGGGTGTCTGACTATCTTCTTTATCTTTCTGTCTTTGCCTTGCAACCTGATATAGTTTCTTTGTGCCACTTACTGAGTCACTTTCCAGAAGCTGGTACAGTGCCTCTGATGCCCTATTCTTTGCTACTGTAACTTCTTTCCTAGCCTCTTTGTTAGCCAACTAGTAGTCCTTCCTAGCCTGGTCAGTCTTTTCTGTCTCCCACTTCTTCCTGCACTCCTTCTTTCTTTTGATGAATTCCTGGACTTCTGCATTCCACCACCAACTTTCCTTATGTACTTTATTTCCATACCTGGCTCGGCCACATATCTTTTCTGTAGTCCAAACACATGTCATTCTTGTTCAACTCCATCTATTTCCTCCTCTTCTTGGGGTGCTAGAGCCCTAAGTAATTCCTTGAACTGTTGTACTTTCTCTCCAGTCAACTTCCAGATCTTCAGCCTGGTCTCTGTTGACCATACATCCTTCTTTGACCACTACTTGCAGCTGATTATGGCAACTAGTGGTTTATGCTGTGAGCCAACTGTTTTACTGAGGATGACTTTGAAATCATGGATTCTACCCCAGTGTCTTTTCCTTACTAGGAGGAAGATTACCTGAGTTACATATTGGCTACTCTTGTATGTGATCTTGTGACTGTCTCCCTTTCTGAAACATATGTTGGCTACTATCAAGCCATTTGCCAGACAGAAGTCTAGAATAGTTTCTCCTTCTTTATTCCTGTTTCCCCACCCATGTGGCCTCAGACAGTCCTCATATCCTGTTCTGTCTTTCACGATATGTGCATTCAAGTCACCCATTATTAACACCAATTCATGTTGTCCTGCTTTATCTAGTAGGTTCTACAACTGCTGTCTGAGTGCACTCTTTTCCCTCACTATCACAACCCTGCTGTGGGGCATAGGCTGAGATTATGAATATTGCCCTGTCATTACACTGGAGTCTGATTGCCATAAGTCTGTCATTAATTCTGATGATATCCCTCACTGCCTTCTGAAGTTTATCTCTCACCACAATTCCTACACCATTTCTAGCCTGTCCCCCTCCTGAGTAGTAGAGTCTGGATCCCAAACCAAGTGGCTTTGCTGCACTGCCCTTCCATCTCATGTCTGGGATACATAGGATGTCCAGCCTCCTTCATATCATCATGTCATCCACTTCCAAGCTGCATCCTGTCAGTGAACCTACATTAATATGTCCAGCTTTCACTCAACAGAACTATCCTAGGTAACCCAGGCTGGGCAATTAGACACCAGCCACCCAGTAGCTTATTGACCCAGGGCTGCTGGGCTTTATAGCAGGCACATACTGGCCAATAGGGGTACATATACCCCTCCCACCACTAGCAAGGGTCCCTGGCATAGGTCAGAGTAGGCTGGGTCCTCAACCCACTTATAACCGGTAACTACCCATGCCCATTTTGGCGACATTGGTCAACATGACCGAATCACCTAGAGTCATATTTTAGAGGCTTTAATTTTAATTAATCCTTTGTTGACTGAGTTAGTACCATTAGATTAGTAGCCTGTTTTCAGGGCAGACTCAGGGTGGTATTTACACTGTTAGGGTAAATTTGGCCAGAGCATCATGTAAATTCTCATACTTTGTTAGGTGCCATGAGATCTTTTACATCCACCTGAGCTACCACCACCTCATTCAGATACCACAGGTGACTCAAATTCCATTATTGTGGAAAATGCATAAATATAGTTGTAAGTATAGAAAACTTCTGGAAGAACCTCATTTTAATCAGGAACAAATGCAGGAATGATTAAGGAGAGACAAATTCAAACCAAGAGATGAAAGGTTAATATTGATGGCTGAAGATAGTGGGCTGTGTACAAAGTCCATTGAACATGTGGGAGAAACAGACAAATGTATGTTTTGTAAAATCAAATTGGAAACAGTCGCACACCTCGTTGCTGGTTGTGACATACTAATAGCAGAAGGACTGTGTACTGAAAGGCATAATAATGTGGCAAGATTGTTGCACTAGGGATTATGCAAACATTATGGTACTGAAGTAGCTGAAAAACACTGGAAACATGAGCCACAAAGCATCATAGAAAATGATGAAGTTTACATTACATGGGATCAACCATTACCAACAGTTCAAAAGATAAATGCTAGGAAACTGGATATAGTGGTCCATGAAAAGAAGACAAAAGTAGCATTGATCATTGAAATTGCTACATCCAGTAACTACAGTGTCTTGTGTACAGAGAGATAAAAAGTCATAAAATATCAGGATTTGCAGGCAAAAATGAGAGCAATGTGGAAGAAGGATACCCAGACAGTTCCAATAGTAGTAGGAGCAACAATTCTTATAAAAAATCTACAGTCGTATTTAGATATGTTACCAATACATGTAACTCCATACGAATTGCAAAAGGAGTCATTACTGGGCACATTGCAGCTGCTGCAAAGAGTACTCTTGGCTGACATCAAAGATTGAAACAATACTAATTACATGAACTTTAATTGTACTTTGACTAAGGAATGGGGTCCATTCCCATCATGGTATTAGAAACCCAAAAGATTTGGAGAAATTAAAAAAGGAGAAATCCCTCACTAATTTAATTTTAATTAATCTTTTGTTGACTGGGTTAGTACCATTAGGCTAGTAGCCTGTTTCAGGACAGACTCAGGGTGGTATTTATACTGCTAGGGTACATTTGGCCAGGGCATCATGTAAATCTCCATACTTTGTTAGGTGCCGTGGGACCTTTTACATCCACCTGAGCTACCACCAACTCATTCAGATACCACAGGTGACTCAAGTTTCATTAGTGGCTTGGGTGGCTATAGGAGCTGGTTGGGGAGGAAAGGAGTGAACAGCAAGTGCCAGGCCCACCGCTCTTAGAGGGAAGAAGTCAGCTCTGTCTTGACACACAGGTGACACAGTATATAAGCAGCTGTTTTTGCGATTGTTCTGGTTAGGTGATAGAGTGAGTTCTTGTCATTGAAACAACTGGAGATGTGTCAATGACAAATCCAGTGAAGCATGTGCTATGCTGCAGCAAATTTTCTGCAGTACCCAAGCAAAAATATGCATGCTGTGCTGTGTGGAGTGCTTGCTTGATGGATGGCAGATTCAAGCCCTATGCACTTGACCCATATGTCATTCCATAACAGCTTTTCCTGAGTCCTTGTGACTTGTGAACTGGTTTAAGGCTTTGAAAAGTTTTGCATTAGTGCAACTAAGATTTTTAGAGCGCAAGATCATATTTCAGAAAGTAGACCCTGTCCCCCACAAGTGTAGACCCCCACCAGTCTTACACTATTCATATTACTGAACAGTATTCCATTTCACTACTGGAGAAAAAAAAAGACTAAAATTACAGACTTAAGGTAAAAAAAGCTAGACAATCAGGCTTACTGAAAAATAAAAAATAAAATATGTAGTTTATAACCATAAAGCATAATAAACACATCAGCTACTTCTTTAAATATGAATGATAGTGCATGCTGTACAAAAAAATATTTTTTAAGAAATGTATACCCTCAGCTGGCATACATGATTTCCGGTAATTATCACAGCAGATTAAAACTATGAGCTGTAAATGAGATGCTTCTTTCATTCAAGGGTTTTTCTCTCAACCGTCATTTGCCAGATGTATGATTCTGAGCAAGTCAGCTGACCATATAGTGTTCCCATCTCACCACTGAAAAGGGATATTTGTATCTGTGGCTTACCCAGTTTGCAAATGCATAACATTTTAAAATAATGCACTTTTCGCTACAGTCATGATGTTCTTATGATTTCCTTGCAAACTTATCTGTAAATAATGTTTGCCATGCAGACATATTTGCTTATGTGAACCTGCCTGGTTTCAGTTTAGAATGATGAGCTGGGTTAGTGTGTGTATGTTTCTGGTATCTAAGGTGTGGAGAAGTGTAGGTTGTGATCTAGAGAGATGGTTATAGGAAATGAGGTCAGCACATGGGATGAGAGGGAGAGTTGATTTATAGGCTGGTGTAGGAGCTGGTGTTTATCATATGCCCTCCCATCTATTTCTGAGTGCGTTATGTTGCAGCTTGTATCCAAGGATGCCAGTCTAAGAGGTGTTTGTGTGGCTCTAGAAACCCCTCTTCTGTTCCCTCTTTCCTCTTCCATCTGTCTTACTATGTGGAATGGAATGAGTTGTGGTATGCTGCTCCAAGGACTGGTGACTGGTTAAATTACAGTGAGTGCTATGTTTTAATGCTGCTTGCGCTAGCTGGTTTGGTTGTTGAGTATTCTATATGTTGCCAAAATAACTGTTTATAACTATTTATTTTATTCATGGTTGTTTGTATGGTTGTTTGGTTGTTCTGTTTACAAGTTTGTAATTTAAATAAACTGGTAACAATGGCTTTATTTGTGTGTTCATTTGTGTCTGGATAGGGGTTAAGGACAAAGTATGTTGCACACGTAACAGCTGCATATACACAAATGTACTATAGCAAATGTTGAAAATGTTTGGTTCCTGTTAACAAGAATGTTTACCATTTACAGATCCATTGGCTTCATTTCTATTTTATAGAAGTTCTTGTTTCTTAACTGTCCTTGTCAGAAGTGATTAATCATATATTATTTTTTTCCTGTTTGTCTCTTTCAAGCTCTGTATAATAAGGATGAGAAACATTTGTAATCAGGCCAGCAGTAGTGATGCAACTTAAATTAAAGAAATGCATCAATTCCCTGTATAAATGAAATCCTTTGTTTAAAGTCTCTGGCTGTAGTTTTAAAGTGTATAGAATAGTGTGTATAAAAGCATATTTGGCACTTTAGAGTCAAATTAAGTGCACTACTTTACTTGAGTTGGCTTTAACTATGACCATGATTCAGATATGAACCAGATATGAACCAGCACTTCTCATGTATAACTTAAGTATGAAATAAATAAAAAGAAGTGCCATTTTTTCAAGTGTCACAATTTCATGCAGTAGAATTTGTGAAAGATTTGTGCAGAGTAATTCTACATTTTTATTAAGTATTACTTTAGCGTACTGTTTCATTTTTTCAGTAAAAGAAAATGGGAAATGGAAAAACTAAGTAAGCCTAAAGATGGATCACATTAATTTAGTCTAAAATGGTAAAATCCATTAAGCTGAGGGGCTTTATGGCTATACATCATATGCACAATGGTTCAAAGTATACATTGAACTAGTACATCAAACCAGCCAAAAAAACTGTAACAAAAAAAATTATCCAGGGGTCAAGCCCCACCCCTGCATACCTACTGCAACATATATTTAACAACTTACGAGTTTCATTGCATTAGGGAAAGGGTACATTCCCAATCCTCACAATTACCAGCAGTTGGCACAAGTTTGTCTGGTGTTCTGGGATGTTCAGCCAGTGAGTGCTCAATCTGTTTACAGCTTCGACCAAAAGACTGGGACCCATCTGAGGGCATAATTTGAAACTGAGCTTCATAGTTTCAGTGTACTGCATGTAGAGGATTAACAGAACGCAGGCATTACATTTCATGTGTACACCTTGCCCCCATACCAGAGTATCTAGCATATTCTTTAATACATCTAAAGAACTATGCTGTATGATATTCAAAGGCAGGCTATTCTGAGGTCTTACTAAGCTAAGGGACAAAATTTGTTCTTTGAGCTGTTTTACATGTGGGGACTTGGGAAGTACCTCTAAAAGTGAGAGATGAAATGGAACAATCTATAACAGTAGATGGCATTGTTTGAATATTGTTCAAACAATAATACTCTTATTCTCAATCGTGCATGATGATATTGTAATGGGATGAGACCCAAAATGAAAAGGTATTTCCTAGACCTGCAGAAGGAGACAACTTACAGTAAAAAAACATGGGAAGTATTTTGGCATATAGAAATCAAATGTGAATGAATCTGCTGCCCTCTGCTGGATTTGCATATAAATATCAGTAAATATTACATCTCGGACCTAGAACTGCTTCTCTCTTCAGCTGCATCCTCTTCGGCTGTTCGCTGTTTTATCTCTCTGTCTCTGTTGTAAAATTAAAATAGAGTTAGCATGAACAACATTGTTTAATCTCATCAAAGTTAAAATATTTATATGTGCATTGCTTGCAGATATCACTAAACATATATATATATATATATTTTTATTTAATGTCAGTATGAATTACTGTTCTGCTGTTCAATTTATAAACCTGGAAGCTAACATCCACTGCAGCTTTTAAAATATTGGCCAGTAAAAGAGTTAAAAATGGCTATTATTCTTTAACTTGCTCCCCTTTATTTTAGAAAAAAATGAAGCTGTCAGATAAGGCTGCTGTGAAAGGAATTTTGATTTTTTTAGTTTATAGTTTAAGTACTTACAATTTTCTTATCTTTCTGTCTTGTTTTACTGCATTTCTTTTTTACTTTTGAATATGTTTTCCATGGAATTTTAAGAATTCTAGTTTAGAGCTAGGAAGCTAGAGCATTTGTGTTGTATTATTCAACAGCTTCAAATGAATTAGCTCTACCTGAACTGTGGGAGAAGCTAAGCAAGAGGATTTTTTTATTTAAGATATGTTAGGCAGATCACAGTTCTGAGAGCTGTCAAGTAATACTAATATGTGAGAATTTTTTTAAACACCTTTATTTAAATTATGATTTATGATATTGGCAAGCATACATTAACAGAAAAGAAAACAAACCATTTAACCATTTAACATGTTATATATACATATACATATATATATATATATATATATATATATATATATATATATATATATATATATATATATATATATATATATATATATGGCTTACTATGGGAAGGTTGAAGCAGATTCTGTCGAATCCACTGTACCAAAGTCCAGAGGCCGAACAGCGACAATGATGAACCCATCATTGTCGAAGTACAAATCTCACCTCCATCTCGACCCATGTTAAAGCCCATTCCGAGGTCGAAGTCAAGATGTATTTCGACAATGTCGGAATTCAACATTGTCACTTTCGCGGACTTGGGTCAGTGATTCTACCATTCAACAGACTCCAGATCTACATTCCCATAGTAAACCATATATATACATATACATATATATATATATATATATATATATATATATATGGATCTACTTTTACATACAAAAACCCACAATCCCAAATGTTATTTTTCACGAGACGAAAATAAGGAAACTGAAAATCCCAAGCCACATACTTTTTCCCAGAGTAAGTAAAGACTTGCCCAAAACTACACAAAATACATAACATCTGAAACCCACCTAGATGGGGGGCTATGCCCCCCCACACCCCTGACTATAAACACTACAGAGGGATCGCACTACAGTGGGGAAAAGGGCATATTTTCCCATGATGGGCAAGTATTTACTTGCTCTGGGAAAAAGTACATGGTTCGGGATTTTCAGTTTCATTAGTTTCATCTCACGAAAATAACGTTCAGGATTGTCGGCTTTCGGTATATAAAAGTAGACACACACACACACACACACACACACACACACACACACACATATATATATATATATATATATATATATATATGCACACACATACGCCAACTATTGTCTTGCCCTCATCCCACTCTGTTACTGTTCCCTGTCTAGATATTTGCTCCCAATACCTTGGTTCCTTTGCCAGTTTTCTCCAGTAAAGTTCAGCCCCCTCTTGCCTATTTTCTGCACACCTGCTTGCAGTCATCTCCATTGGCAAAATATTCTTCCTTCATTCTTGTGTTGGCTTAGTTCTTAGAGTGCTTTCTGCTATTTCATCATCTCCTACTCTCTTCCGTAACGTATTACCCCAGTATCTACTTACTACTTCATCCTTCCAGTTTTCTAAATCCACTTCCAAAACACCCTCTTCTCCCCAGTGTATCGTATTATACCTTACTGCTATATTTCATACAATATCTATTCATGCTTACTATCCCAATCCTTATACCACTTTCTCTATATGCTACTATCCTTAACTATCATACTTCCTCTGTCTTGTAACCTATACTTAAACCTTCTACTCTTTAAAACCTACAAAACTAAACTACAGCTTTTTACTCATGATGTTTAATTCTACCTAGAATTTCAGACAGAGCTTTGGACTGTAAATTCTTATTTATCCACATGTTAAATTGTCCTATGTCTATAGTATGTAAAGTGTACACATGTTAAACTGTATAATTGAATGTAAAGTGTACACACAACTCTAAAGTGTAATAATGTCTGTATTTGTATGGAGCTTTTCTTCTTTGTATGGAGCTTTTCTTCCCTGGCCCACTGAAAATCGGTTCCTGACCCAGATGGACTATCCTGGTCACCAAATGTCAGTCAATAAATAAATAAATAGTATTCTATATGGTGGTGAACAGATGGTTGAAACCTATCTATGATGAGGTCCCACATATAGTAAAAGATTCTTGGGACTTCCTTAGTCGCATTAAACCCCAACTATGGAAAGAAAATTTAATCTTCTTGACAATTGATGTAGTTGATTTGCTCTCCAGTATACCCAAGGAAGATGGTCTGAATAGATTTACCAATAGTATACAGAAGTATACACAATGTGGCTGGGACGAAATAAGTCTGTTAGAGGAATTTATGAGCATAGTGTTGGACAACAACTATGTATATCATGAAGGAGAATATTACAAACAGATTCGAGGGGTTGCTATGGAGACAGCTTGCTCCCCCATGTACGCGAACCTTATCCTATTAGATTGGGAGGAAGAACATATTTTTAAAAATGAGTGGTACCAGTTCATTAGTTATGTTAGATTTCTGGATGATATATTCATTTTGTGGACTGCTACCGTGGATGAAATTGTAATTTTTGTGGAACATTTTAACAAGTCTAGTACATACCTTAAGTTCACATACAATTTCAATTGTACAGGAATCCCATATCTTGACACTTATGTTTATTCTACAATGGGTGGTTTTAAATCTAAAATATATAGAAAGGAGACCTTCAGTAACTCTTATTTAGAGTATTCCAGCAACCACCATAGAAGTCAAAAGAGAAGCATTATCAAGGGACAATGTATTAGAGCCTTCCGAATGATTTCAGATTATATCGAGATGGTGACAGAGATTGAGAATATAGGAAATATGTTTAGAGTGAGGGGATATCCTAATGAACTTATTAATGATATCACTTGGTATGTCAAAAGTGAGTGGGGGAAAAAGTATAAGCCATTGTTGGGTGCTGGCAAGGATACCATTAATGGACCTACCAACATAGCAGTTATGGACAAGACCACGAAATTTAACAGAGCTTGCATATTACAATTTAATCCCTCTGTTAAGGAAGTGAAAAATATTATACATAGGAACTGGAATATTTTGAGATGTGATGAAGGGGTGCACAATAAATTAGGGGATGAACCCCACTTTGTGTACAAAACGGGATCGAATTTGAAAACATAAATTCAAACTAGTGATACCTTTAGGGAAAAAGGAAAAAAACAGGATAGAAGGTGCAAGCAAATGTGGACACTGTAATCAGTGCCATGCAGTGAGGGAAGATCATACCCTCACCCTAGGTAACATCAACAAAACAGTGATCAGGTTTAAGAAGGGAAATTGTCAGACCCAACATGTTGTTTATCTAGCTACCTGAACCAATTGTCCCAGTTTTTATGTTGGAAAAACAGATAGATGACTGAGGAATCGTATTTACGACCATTTGTATTGTATTTGAAAAAAAGATACAAATAATGATTTATACAGACATTTGGAAGCTAGTGACACTTGTGATACTTTCAAATTTGCCATACTAGAACGTGTTAAGATTGACCCCAGAGGAGGAAATGTGAAAGCTAAACTGGGGAAGAGGGAAGTGAAATGGCAAATTTTATTGAATGCAGCCACCCCCCCCAGGATTAAATGATTTTATTTCCACCAAACCCTTATTAAGATTCTGAATTGGTTCTCTTAAAACATATAATATTAATTATTTTATAGATATAGAGCTGTATTCTTGTAATACAGAAACATGTGTAAATTTAAGTATTTTAGCTATAAAATTCATTACTGTTTCCCATTTTCTATACATTTTATATACATTTTCATACATCTTTTACATTTTTTATATTTTTATACCTTTTTAGTGTATTTTTTTATAATATTTCATTACTTGGAATTATCTTTCATGTGATTTTAAATAGAATTTAACTTTATATATTATCATTTACGCTCATGTGCATAGTTCAATTGATTCTAGTATTTAATTCTTGAATTGTTGAATATTAATGATGCTAATTGATGCAGTGATGTGATTGGAAGGTTGTTATTATTTAAACACTAACGTTTTTGGATATGGTGTTCTGAGGAAGTCTACTATTTGTAGATGAAAGCGCTCAACCTGAAGTTAACATTAAAGAGAGTGTTATTAACCTAGCTCTAGTGTGACTTTTTGGGACCTGACACTGCTGTTATACCAGTGAATTGAGTATTTTTTTTTGGTTGGAAACTGTTGGGCTTCACTGGTTTATTTTGTGTATTGGTTCAGTCGAGGTGTCATGGATTCCCTAGATGTGTTACTGTCAATGTTCTCCCCTGTCACAAACTACATTACGAAATAGCCATCATCAAAGGGGAGTTAACGCGACTCATAGAAGTGATGAGTCATTCAGAAAGGAGTAGTGATGGTTTGGCCCATCCTTTGACGTCACCTCATTCTGCTACAGGAAGTACTGGTACTGGGAGTATTCCTAACAGCCAAGGTACTGGTGGCATTTCTACAGTTGGTGTAAATGGACCCTCACATAGGATTATTGCCGAGCAGGAGAGAGAGCATTACAACAGAGTGGAGACACAGTTAATAGCAGACAATTCAAAGGACGATTATACCTTATCGGGAGCCAAACCCAAGCGGACTGTACCAAAAAAGACATATTCCGTGATAGCAGGTCAGTCTAATCATGGTATTGCCACTAAACCTGTTGTACCAAATACTGGTTCAAATGAGAACAATCAAACGAACAGAGAGCGTAGAGGTTTGGATGACTTTTTAAACACTAAATATGACTTTCATTTTTCCTATACTACACGGCAGGAAGTTGAAAAAGAAGGAAACTGTTTATTTAATAAGACTTTAAAAGATTGTATTCATGAGTTTGGTAAAAATTAAACAACCCATTGGTGCTGAAATGACTGAAACTAACCTTCTTGAATGTAACAAAATGTTTGATAGTTTTGGAATGCAATTTATGGAATTTATTATTTCCTGTAATGATAGTAAATTACGTAGGATGGTAAAAGAAGTTGATGAACTAAATGAAACTATTTTAAAAGATCTACTTTTCTCTCAATGGGAAACACTATATAGTAAACAATTTGATTATGTACAGAAAAATAGTAACAAGATTTTCGATAGGAAATGTAAAAAGTTTAATAGGGATATTAAACAATATAAATTAGGTACAGCATATAGGTGGAATAAGTGGATAGACAGAGGTGAAGTGTACAATAGAAAGGAACAAGGTCAGGCTGTTAAGGGAGAGAATTATACCCATAATAGGCAGTACAATGGAGGTAATAACAACCAACATTTTTTAGGAAAACAAAAGGAATGGAAGATGGATTACAGGGAGGATTACAGGAAACAGGACAACCAAAATTGGGGAGAAACACCATATTATGGGGGGTGGACAAGAACCAAACAAAAAGGACATTCATGACACAGAAGATAGTGCAGCAAAATAGGGTAAAATTCAGCATGGGGGATTTTAGTATATCCAACTATACCCAATACAAGCTTGAGAAGGAACGCTTTTTATTGTTTGCTAAGGGTATGAAGTATGTCCCCAATAAGAAATTTGATATAGTTGATAATATAGTATAATTCAAATTATTTTTGAGGAAATTAAATATTGAACTATTCTTTCAGAATGAAAATGATAACAAAAAGAATAATGACTTAAGAAAGAAAAGTCACTTCACTCCCCCCATGCACAATACCCTTACAGTATATGAAAAGGTAGTGATGGATGAAATGTATAGGTATCAAAAAAAGACCAAGCAAGTTAGGCCTAAATTTAACCTGAGCAAAAAAGAACAACATATTCTTATGAAATTTGTAGTAACCACACTATACATGTTATGACCCCTGACAAGGGAGGGTGAATCGTATTATATGGTACAAATGAGTATATTCACAAAATTTATGACATTTTAAATAATTCAGGGAATTATGAAATTTCATCCATCAACCAAATAAACATTGCCAACTGGAGAATTGATTTATACTTGGAAGAATATCTATTGGATCACAGAATAGATACAGATATCTATCATTTTCTAAGAGTTGAATTCCCAGTGTTAGCTACTACTGTAGGAATTCCTAAAGTACACAAGAATTTAGAAGACCCCCCATTTCGTCCTATTATATCGGGTAGTAAAAGTAAAACCTTTCCCTTCGGAAAAGTAATCGACAGATGGTTGAAACCTATCTATGATGAGGTCCCACATATAGTAAAAAATTCTTGGGACTTCCTTAGTCGCATTAAACCCCAACTATGGAAAGAAAATTTAATATTCTTGACAACTGATGTAGTTGATTTGTTCTCCAGTATACCCAAGGAAGATGGTCTGAATAGATTTACCAAAAGTATACAGAGGTATACACAATTTGGCTGGGACAAAATAAGTCTATTAGAGGAATTTATGAGCATAGTGTTGGACAACAACTATATATATCATGAAGGAGAATATTACAAACAGATTTGAGGGGTTGCTATGGGGGCAGCTTGTGCCCCCATGTATGTGAACCTTGTCCTATTAGATTGGAAGGAAGATCATATTTTTAAAAATGAGTGGTACCAGTTCATTAGTTATTATGTTAGATTTCTGGATGATATATTCATTTTGTGGACTGGTACCGTGGATGAAATTGTAATTTTTGTGGAATATCTTAACAAGTCTTGTACATACCTTAAGTTCACATACAATTTCAATTGTACAGGAATCCCATATCTAGACACTTATGTTTATTCTACAATGGGTGGTTTTAAATCTAAAATATATAGAAAGGAGACCTTCAGTAACTCTTATTTAGAGTATTCCAGCAACCACCCTAGAAGTCAAAAGAGAAGCATTATCAAGGGACAATGTATTAGAGCCGCCCAAATGACTTCAGATTATACCGAGATGGTGACAGAGATTGAGAATATAGGAAATATATTTAGAGTAAGTGGATATCCTAATGAACTTATTAATGATATTACTTGGTATGTCAAAAGTGAGTGGGGGAAAAGTACAAGCCATTGTTGGGTGCTGACAAAGATACTATTAATGGACCTACCAACATAGCAGTTATGGACAAGACCAAGAAATTTAACAGAGCTTGCATATTACAATTTAATCCCTCTGTTAAGGAAGTGAAAAATATTATACATAGGAACTGGAATATTTTGAGATGTGATGAATGGGTGCACAATAAATTAGGGGATGAACCCCACTTTGTGTACAAAATGGGACCAAATTTGAAAACAAAAATTCAAACTAGTGATACCTTTAGGGAAAAAGGAAAAAACAGGATAGAAGATAAAGCAAATGTGGACACTGTTATCAGTGCCATGCAGTGAGAGAAGATCATACCCTCACCCTAGGTAACATCAACAAAACAGTGATCAGGTTTAAGAAGGGAAATTGTCAGACCCAACATGTGGTTTATCTAGCTACCTGCACCAATTGTCCCAGTTTTTATGTAGGAAAAATGGATAGACAACTGAGGAATCATATTTACGACCATTTGTATTGTTTTAGAAAAAAAGATGGTGCGTGAAAGCGCTTGTTCTTTTAATTAAACTGTGGATTTTATGTCGTGGTGGTTCCTTGCAGTTTTTCATCTTTAGAAAAAAAGATACAAATAATGCTTCATACAGACATTTGGAAGCCAGTGACACTTGTGATACTTTTAAATTTGCCATACTAAAATGTGTTAAGATTGACCCCAGAGGAGGAAATGTGAAAGCTAAACTGGGGGGAGAGGGAAGTGAAATGGCAAATTTTATTGAATGCAGCCACCCCTCAGGATTAAATGATTGTATTTCCACCAAACCCTTATTAAGATTCTGAAATGGTTCTCTAAAAACATACAATATTAATTATTTTATAGATATAGAGCTGTATTCTTGTAATACAGAAACGTGTAAATTTAAGTATTTTAGCTGTAAAATTCATTACTGTTTCCCATTTTCTATACATTTTATATACATTTTCATACATCTTTTACATTTTTTATATTTTATACCTTTTTAGTGTATTTTTTATAATATTCCATTACTTGGAATTTTCTTTCATGTGATTGTAAATAGAATTTAACCTTATATATTATCATTTACGCTCATGTGCATAGTTCAATTGATTCTAGTATTTCATTCTTGAATTGTTGGATATTAACGATGCTAATTGATGCAGTGATGTGATTGGAAGGTTGTTATTATTTAAACATTAACGTTTTTGGATATGGTGTTCTGAGGAATTCTACTGTTTGTAGATGAAAGCGCTCAACCTGAAGTTAACATTAAAGAGAGTGTTATTAACCTAGCTTTAGTGTGACTTTTTGGGACCTGACACTGCTGTTATACCAGTGAATTGAGTATTGTTTTTTTGGTTGGAAACTGTTGGGCTTCACTGGTTTATTTTGTGTATTAGTATTCTATATGGCTATTTTCCTTAAGGCTCTGCATCCAAAATCCCACTCTCTTCTTCTTTCTTGAACTTCCCTCTGCTTCGTCACCATCCCTTTCCACTTTGAATTATAATCTTTTGCATGTGTTGTATCTATGAACCTTAACCGTGTAACTCTAAAATATCCCTTCAAATCAGAAAATCTTAAAGTACCTTGTTCTATTGGAACAATTAGCTTATCCCACTTAATGCTTGCCATCATCCCCTCCCAGTTAAATTCCTTCAACTCTATTATTAAGCGTCCACAAATTCTTCTATGATTGATAAAAAATATGCCTGATTCATATATAAATGTACAGAAACTAAAAATATTTTCACTCTTTGTATCTTACTATCCATATCCATAAGAGCTGCCAGTTTCACAGTTTTTGTATTATCTTTGGTATACTCCCTTCCCACATATCCTTAGCTACCATAACATAAGCCTTTTTAATCCAAAATCCTAAATACTTCATCTTATTGTAACCCCCGTAAATATGGGTATTGCTGAACCAGTTTGTGTGTGGGTACATAATTCATGGCTATAGCCTTTGTTTTATTGTCATTAATTTTATAGCCTGAAAAAACACAAAATTGTCTAAATTATTCCACAATACTGAGATGTCCTTTGCTGGATTTATTAGATACAAAATAATATCATCTGCAAATAAGGCCAACTTTTCTTGATTACCATACCAATTACATCCTTGGATTTCTGAGTCCCTTATTTTCTTTCCAATGGCTCTAAATAAAAAAGCAAACAACAAGGAGAAAAAGAGACACCCTTTCCTGATTATTTTGTTCAAATACAACTTATCAGAGATGAACTCTCACACTTGGATTCTTGCCTCCAATCCTTCATTTATCCTACTAATTAACCTTATTATCGTATTGGGGAATGCAAGTGCTAGCAGTTTCACTACTCATAAAATCCCAGCTTATTCTGTCAAATGCTTTCTCTGCATTAAGACCCAACAACAGTGGTGGCATTTTCTTATGTTCTGCTTCACTCTGGATCATCATTGTTCTATTAATGTTGTCAAATGTTTGTCTGCCATCCACAAAACCACATTGATACATATCTTTCAATTTTGGCAATACCTTTCTCATTCTTTTAGCTAGTATAAACATAAACACTTTGTAATCATGGTTTAAAATTGAAGTGGGGTCTATCTGAAACTGGGTCTGACAGGTCTGTATTGTCTTTGAGTAATATAGCCTCCACAGCATTCTTACAAGATGTTGGTATTTCACTTCCTTTTAAAATCATGTTAAACAAAATCTTCCAGAACATTATCACTTTCTTCCCTTCTACCTTCCAAATGCCCACAGAAATATCATCTGTTATTAAAGACTTTCCAACAGATTGATTATGTGTCACCATTCTGATATATATATATATATATATATATATATATATATATATAGTTAGTTAGTTAGTTATGTATGTATTTATTCTCATTTGATTATGGGAAAGTCCATCTGGGTAGAAGCCCATTTTCAGTGGAGGTCCAGAGATAAAAACTTATCTTCTTCTCTCTTAACTACTAATTGTTGAGCCTCATCTGCCTTTAACTTTGGCATAATTAAGTCTTCCATTAATATTTCCATTTGTGCTCTTTCTTAATTGCCACATTCATCTGCTTTATACACATTTTCAAAAAATTTACAAAACATCTCAAACTTCTACAGGATCTCAGGGAGCCTGTATCAAGAAAAATAACCAAGGTTTGGTGCTGATTCTTTCTACTTTCTGTTGCCTAAGTCATTGCACCAAAAAGTTTTGTGCTCTAGAGTTAAAAAAATAGTTGGTTAGCAGCAGTCTTTCTAATCTTATGCATATTATCCAGATAATATCTTATTTTCTCTTGAGCACTCTGCAGTTGCACCTCTTTTTGTTGTGTGAGATTCCCCTTATTCTGTAATACTTTAACCTTTGTCAGCCCTTGTAATTCCCATTACATATTAATCATATCTATTTGTTTTATTTCTACCCTATTTTAAACTCCATTTTTTATCTCACTCACTAGCTATCACTTCTGAAGTAATTTCTGTCTTTTCTAATAACCCTTGAAAATTTTCCACTACCCATTCTTTAAATTCCCCTTTTTCAACAGGTACATGGGAAAGAACCAATGCCTCCTTTTTTACTTCATTACCCTGCATTTTATCTTAGCTTTTATAGGTGCATGATCTGAAACGGTTATTGGATAGGAGTCAATGCTTTCAATCAAATGCTGTTTGACCCAGTTATTGTACTTTGGGGAATAGTATGTAAATTCTGTCTCAGTTCCTGCTACTGAATTCACATCTTCCACACCAATATTTTCATAAACGTCTTTAGAAATCTACCCTCTCTTGTTATATTTTCTATTCTAGTTTCCCCTGATACTTTCTAACTATTGCAAATCAAGTTCCATTCCCCTCCCATAAGTAATATTACCTGCTGAAAGCTGATTATTTCTCCCAAAATTTTCTTCATTTCTGTAACAGCAGTTTTTAGTTGAATATAAATACATGCCAGCATAATTTCATCTCTTGCCAATAGCTTCTTACTACTCCAAATCTACCATTATTGTCTTTTTTGACCTTCTGTCATTATTGGTGTTCCTCTAGTAATCATATCATTATTCCTGTTCTCCTTTTACTATGATATTCTGCTCAATCTCTATTCTAAAGTCCTTTCTTTGTCAAATTCAAGTTTATTTCTTTCCAAGTGTGTTACCTGCTGCATTGCTATTTGCACTCTGCATTTCTTAATATAATTCAGTGCGCCTTCATTTTTTGTCTATATCTGTAAGTCCATTTACTTAACATGATAATATGGATAACATAGCCATTATGATAAAAAGCTATTGCTCACACATAATGTGCATGACAGTTTTTTTTTAATTTGTATTTCCAGCTTTTTTCTTATATGCACTAATGTTTTTCAGCCTGATCTTTTCTACAGTTGCTTCTCCTCATCTTCATTTGAACCTATGTCACATGTTTTCTAGACTTTTTGTTTTAATGGAAACTCTCAAACAAAACTACTAAATATATTTCAGAACACCCCATTCACTGTTAGCTTAGAACAAACACACAAAACTATGTACACCTTCCAAACAATATTTATCCCTCCAGATAGGAACAACTGCTCCAAACTGACAGCTGCACACACAGGTATTACCTAACCTAAAATTTAAGTTTACCCATGCTAAAAAACATGTTACAGCCTGTATTCCCATTTGCACTGATGTGTATCTGTTCTTTTTTATCTATATTTCCCTTCCCCTTCCAGATGTGAAAAACAGTGTATGTGCTTTTAAAAAACTTAAACCTTTAGCCATAATAAATATAAGTCAGTGGCTTTCTTTAAATAAAACAAAATTGTACACTGTTATGATAGATGCATTAAAGTATTAAGGCTGCTGGGAGGCCACTATCTCTTATTCACTCCTCATAAGTTCCAGCTTTATTTTTTACTGAACCGCTTGCCATTTTGCCTTTATATTTTGCTCTTCCCTCAGCAAAGAAT
Organism: Protopterus annectens; assembly: GCF_019279795.1. Taxonomy (NCBI): domain Eukaryota; kingdom Metazoa; phylum Chordata; order Ceratodontiformes; family Protopteridae; genus Protopterus; species Protopterus annectens. Next base: position 1,893,322,524 of record NC_056741.1, on the reverse strand, counting down.
GTTCAGAATTCTCAAGAGTGTTTGAATCTGCAGACAGCTCCTCTAATGTAAATGTCAATAAATAAATTAATAAAATAGTCTGCAATGAAAAAAACAGCTAACAAAATGCACAACTTTCTTCAGTTGTAGATATCTTGACTCCCACTGAGAACATCTGCCAACAGAAAAAACAAGCTAATATTTTTGTAGGCACATTTTTTCATGGCTTTCATTGTTTTGTCATTTTTCAAGCCTATTTGCTTACAAAAAACAATTGTTTATAGCTTAAGCCCATGGAATTAATCTAGACACCCCATCTTGTAAAAATACAAGACATTATCTTAATTCTACATATTGTATAATCAATACACTTTTACACCTCACTCCATCTCCCCAAGATCACAGAGTATTAACACTGTTTTGTTCAACCTTTCTTCTCTTGTTATACTGTAAGGCCTATAACTCTTACACATAAAAAAAAAATAATTGTTTACTTTAACTCATTCAAGCCTATAACACCTTTTTGTATACTTCCAATTAGCACCCAAAACTCCTTATGGAGTCTGGACCTTTTTTGGGTCTGGTTTCTTTAGTTAAGTTACTGAACAGCTGATAATAGGCAGTATTAGAAAGGGCAAGAAGTAATTAATAAAATCACTCAGTGTTAATCTAGGATATGCTGCAGAAGATAAATTAATCATCGTTTGCCACTTACTATTCATATTTTCATATTTATGTTAATACTTTTATAACTGAGAGACCTACATGCTGTTGATGGGTATGGTGCAAAATGCCATAGGGTAGACAGGAAAATTCATTACCAATGTCCACGTATATGACACTGAACTGAAAATACTGTTAGCTGTTTGTTAGTAATTATGAAAATAAGCAATATTTCCATGTGTACTTAACACTTCAAAAAGTGACTTATACACTCTAGCATGGCATCAGATGGAACCTTAGATGTTGTTGAAGAAAACTGTTTTTGATATTTGCACTGTAATTTGCACTGCTAATTATACAATTAAGGAGCTGTTTTGATATTCTGTAAATGCCTCAGAAACTGCACTCATGGTAGAATTTGCTGCTGTCATTTGAAAGTAAAAGTGTTATAACAACATATGTCTAGGTTGGTAAGCTTCCATGATATAACAATTTCTTTGTGAAAGTTTAGAAAAAATGTAATTCTGGGTTTGTACTCATTATAATATATTATACCATCGAACATCGGAAAAGACGATAAACGTGCACGCTGATTGGCTAATCCAACCAGCGTGCACATACTAAATCGGACAACAAACAAGTAAAGAAGTCCGGTCAGTTATGTATCCCGCTGCGCCGACATGAAGCAAAAGTAAATGTACGGTAAATGTAAAAGCAAAAAACACCAACTACTCAACTAAAACACACAAAAATTAACATTACCCATATACTATTTCTCATTCCCTCACCTCGAACACAAACAAAATGAAAACTCATACAGTCGCAAATACAGCACACACACACACACTACATAACCACCAGTTATAACCCAACAAAACCAAGCATTGTCATAAAACCATTCACTCACCTATATTCCCTACAATACATATACACACACAACTCCAAAATATACATATTAAAACACACCAGACATCCCTTGCAAAGTAAAAACACACACCATACCAAACGTCCACATCAGCATACATTTTCTAAAACCGCATACATCTTATAAAACCGATACAACACCACCATCTAGTGACCAATTACTAAAAGTACATATTTAAAAAATAAATACAAATTAACACTACACCACAAAATTAAAAATAACATGTATTTAAATTAAAACAGAAATAAACAATAAAAACAAACTGAAAGTGTGGACTATTTTATCTCACAAAAAGTGGAAGAATACAAAAAAAGCTAACAAAAACACAAATAACAACAATACAAATATAATACAAAGCAAACTAACACCATGGTATAATAGCAATAACCATTCTGGTGTGGTAATTTACCATCGTTGGCTTTGGCTTCGCCCTCGGGACCAAACCACGCCAACCGTGGGTAAATTTAGCATTACCCACACCCAGGCGTGGGTTATTGCTATATTATAGTTTTTATGGAAACATCATTAATGCACTATTATCACTGTAAAGTATATGTTTACTAATAACATTGTTATTTCTACAGTTTTAATAGCTTTTGTTATCCACAACATATTTACATTTGTTTGTCTTATGATTTTACATTGGCTTTTCAAAACATGCCTTGGAATGCAATTATATGTATGGACTGCTAGAGGTGTGACATTCCACATCACATAGATGTTAATGAGTTACTATCTTTAATGCATACGACAGTCACTAAAAATATTTCTCCAGATTTAAAGTGCCCCTGATACACACTATACAAAACTGGTTTACTATGTAACATGCAGCTTATATAATTCCTTTTAGTGTCCTTTTAAACACTAATGATGTAAAGTGGATTATATGCTTTAAACTCCACCCACAAGTTTAACAAAGTCAACAAACTTACAATATTTCTCAACCACTTTCTCTTGTGAAGCCATATTTCACAAATGTGCCTAATGCTTTATATTGGCCCATTCATTCACTAATTTCAGTGTTGCTGGTCTTCATCCTGTTCATTACCATCGCCCAACACCAGGCTCTGGTTCAGTTCCAAGATACTCTTCTTCTACTCAACTCCAGTCCTTTTTCTGTGCCTCAGGCATTTTCCTTTGGAATATTGAAAAAGATTTCTGTAAGATCAGGTATCATTTAAATGTACAGTGTCCTCTTTGCATAACTCTAGAAATGTTACCATAGCAAGCCTTCACAGTTTGCATACAGTTACAGTTATTGCACTTTCAATCAGTAAAAATAACCTTCAGTCAAGAATACTGATAAGAACATAATGTGCAGTTCTTTGAGAACAAACATATCTTACAAGGCTTGGGAACCAAGGCTAAAGAGGCATGTAGACATTTGCAAGGTTTTGGTATTATTTGGAGATACTCCAGACACAGTTAAGTTAGTTAATTTGGACTGATATGTAGAAAGTCTTTGCAATATAGATACCCAAGAATGAGTGAAGAAATCAGGTCAAATATCCAGCTTTCCAGAATATTAATGATATTATTCAGAAGGAAAGGAATACAGAATTTCTGCAGAGTGTTTCAGTTTATCAGTACTGTTATTGGAGACAGTATTCAGATATTCTTGACATCCATACATAATAAACCATTCTTAACTGAACTAAAGGTTGTGCAGACTTTAAAAGTTCAAGAAGATTTGACCCATAAAGGAGAGACTGGCACCTAATCAGGACAAGTTTGGGTAATTAATAGATAAAGACATTCATTCCAGTTTCTTTCAGTTACTTCCTTCTTACAGTTATATTAATTCTTTCAGTTTCAATGGTGTAGTCACTCTATGAGCTTTATTGTCAGAAGAATTAAAGAGTCCCCTTTTATTTGTTGGCTCACTTTTTGTTGGACACATTTTATTTCCTCCTTAGCATGTTTTGCATCCTGAAACATCTTTGATCCTTCAGGAAAAAAAAAATATTCTGGAGACTACTGGATACAGCATCTTGGATCTCACACCTGCCTCTCAATATTCCCTGACTGCTGGGATAAATTTGCTTCTCTTCTGCCTGGTGTACAGTAAATAATCATTTCTGACAAATACTCTACTGTCTCCCATGTTTAATACTTTTCCCTTCTCCCACATTTTTTTCAGACTCAACTTTTTCTGCTGGGATGATCTCATATTTACTAATAAAGGCTTTGGCTGCTTTTTTCATGGCCAGGCTTGGAGCATACACTCAGTGTACCTTTTCTGTTAACAAATACTGCTCAAATATGATTCCAGTTGCTTATTTGTGCTTTCATAAAATTAATACAGTCTGTTCCTTTCAGTTCTTCCAGTACAGCAGAAAATCTCAGGTTTTCTCTGTGCACTATGTTTTCTAACTCTACAGTTTGGAACAGCTCTTCTTGAGAAGCTGCATACTCAACCTTTTCATCATATCATCTTCGGAGTTTTGCAATTTTGTCAGTTCATCTGAATAGCTGCTTTTATTTTTTCCATCCTTTTGTTATTTGAGTTGAATTATTTCTTCAATGTTTCCTTTACTTTGATCACTTCTGAGTATATTAGACTTATTTTTCCTCTACAGAACTGGAAGCCATCTTTTGTATTAAAGCTGAAGCTTAAACTGCTTTTTGATGAATAGATGCATGATTCTTCCCAGCCAGTGCTTTCTCTTCACCTTTTCAGGGTGATTTTCTTTATGGTTCTCTAAATTTCTTTATTGGCAGACAAACTGAGTACTTACTAGGCAGTAACTGAATTTTGCCAAAAATGACAATTTCACTGGCTGCTATTTTTCAGTTTCTGTTTCACACTGGGGGAGCTGAAATTAAGCATTTGATCAATGTACAACCATATTTCTTATATTTTTGTTTTTGTATTTTTTTAGATTTATTTTTATTGTTATTGTTGTAGGGTAGGTATACAAAGTAAACATTTGTGTCACATTCTTTGTAGCCCATGGGGAGCAGGGTCGAAGCATAGGCAAACTAGTTGGCTGCTAGCACACTACAGCTGTGGTAGGGCAATTTTCTACTATATATTTCTTTACTTTTAGAAAATAAATAAATAAATAACAGAGACATGCCCCTCCCACAGCTACAAGAGCAGCATCTTAGGAAGAAAGTTATTGGCTTGGCCATTAGATTTGTTTGCCCCTTCTCCATCATACCCATGGTCTACCTAGACAATGAATCAGGAGTATTGTGGATGGGATG